>NC_073693.1:278568857-278602557 GCF_029784155.1 Uranotaenia lowii | reverse complement strand
TGGGTAGACTCCCGGATCGAGTCCAGCTCGTTTTGCTGCCGGGTGCGTTCCTCCCGATCGGTGGAAAAAGCGTAGTAACCAACACCGTGCTGCCGGGCCTCTGTAAATGACAAAGGGAAAGTCCTGGGTTAGCTAAGTGAATAAACAATAGATAGCGTGGTAAGTTAGAACTGAAAAAGGGATCAAAATCATATCTATTTTCAGAGGTAAATCGATGCAGCCTTCCATCGCAGAGATTCGTTCTCTTTATATAGTTTAATTTTAGGATAGTTTTTGGTTTAAGTTACCAATATTTTTGACATTACAGACATTAAAATACTTGATTGCGCTCAGCAAATTTAAGTCGAACTAATATTTTTTTAGTATTTAGTTAACTATAGGGCTTTTCACAGTTCATTATTTAGCTGAACACCTAATTTAATATATTAATCTATATACATAAAAATGGATTTCTGCCTGTCTGTCTGTATGTCTGTCTGTTCCCTAAAGACTCGAAAACTACTAAACATATTTACGTGAAACTTAGCAGGTGGTCACTCGAAGCTCTACTCACATTAGATACCTCACGAAGTTGCGGAGAAAATTCGGCATTAAAGACGGTCTTGCCTATTCCTCGTACGGATACATGGAGGCCGGGGAACGTTCCTGTTATGGTTTGAGACCCCTCCCCCTAACAGGAAGGGGGTCTCCCAAACAAAAGACAAATGTTTGCATAAATCGAGAACCGGTAAAGCAAATGGTACCAAACTTGGCATGGTAGGATGTTTGGTTACGAAAAATATTCCTTTGATTATTTGAGATCCCTCCATCTTTTTAGTAGAAAGATAGAAAGGGGCGAGGAGGCCTCTTTTATAATTTTTTACACAACTCAAAAAATAATTGAGCAAATGGGACCAAATTTGGCATGGGAGGGTATTTGAGTACGAGAAATGTTCTAATGATTATTTGAGACCACTTCCTCATCCCAATGGAGAAATAGGAGAGGGGGAGGCTTCCTTACAACTTTTTTTATAATTGCAGAAAACATCGAACAAATGGAACAAATTTTGGCATGGGGTGGTAACGTGAAATATTTTTATGATTATTTGAGATCCCTCCCTTCTCCCATATGTGCAAAGGTAACATTTTTAACAACTTATTCTTTTAAAAAAATGAGGCTGAACCATAGCTCTGATGTGGCATTATTAAGTTTATAGCATTCTCCATATTGACGTATTGAAAACATGATTTTATTACAATTTCTTTATGTTGGAAACGTTTAAAAATGATAAAAAAGATCTTTTTGTAAAATTTTGTTAGAATTTTCATCCAAATAAAAGAACTCGAAAAATTTAATTTTTTTCAGTGTAACAGAAATTTTTTTTTCTAGAACATCAAATAATTGTAAGATATTTTAGCTACACAAAATTCTAGGCCGTAATTCTATTAGGCGTTCGCTTAAATACACGTTAATTAAAACAAATTGAAAAAAAGAAACAAGCTACGAAATTGAGAAAGAAAATATTTCAAATCCTGTCACTGAACGAGCCTACAGTACCGACGGCATTGAACACACTTCGGTTTTGATGACAGTTCTCGAATCGAGATACTGCTAGGCGTGAGAAGATGTGAGGAGTGAGAATTGTCGAATAGGCGGGAGAATAATAGAACGTAAACAAAAGTACCAAAAAAAATCTATTGTTTTTCAAAGCGGATTGCAGTTTAGGAAGTTCTCTGTACAATAGCGGATTGTTTTTGAGTGATTCTAAGAGTTTGCTCTGAATTTAGTAAGACAAATTGCGCAATCGGATAGTGGAGGCACAGTTCCCTTGGAAGTACACGAATGCATCATTGCTGTGCAGAGAACGCAGAGACATCTGGAACACAGGAACAGGAAGAAACGTGGACAACCTGTACCATACGTTTCAAATTGGCAATATCGTCAGAAGCATGCTAAGAAAAAATGCTCAATAATGAAAAAACCAAGCGAAATGTAGTCACTTCTTCAGCGATTGGAAATGATTTATTTTGTACACAGAAATCATAAAACCTATAAAAAAAGCATTTTAAAGAAATTGATGTATGTCTAAAATCTTTACTTTATTTTTTTTTTATTGAGCTGTTTGGAATTTGGATTTTAATGTACAATCATTTCTCGGCATCGACCAAGATTAAAGCACCTTTACTCGCTCTTGAAAATTAAAGGAGAAACGAAAAATATTAGTAAACTTAAACCCTTTCTAGGTCTGTCTGGCGCTCGGAAGATTTTTCAAAATTGTACCTTAAAATGAAAATTAACATAATATATTAACTTAGAAGTTCTCTACTAATCACAGGCTTTTTCCTTAAGGGGGGGGGGGGGGGGTAGGGTCTAACACATTCAAAAAATTGATTTTTTTATTTTTTTATTATCTTATTGTAAAACATTTCAAGAATGTTGTGTCAAATTTTCAAGTCAATTGAAGCAAAACTGTAGAAGTTATAGGTCTTTATCTCCTCCTTTATAATACAGCAAGAAAGCAAGAGCAGAAACTTCAAACGCGTTTTTCTCGAAAGCACATTTTTAAAGTCCGTGGACATCGTCATTTGAAAACTACTTATCCGATTCTTTTCAAATTTGGAACATATTTTCTACATATAAAATACCAGACCCCAACGTTTTTCTTTTTTGATTTTTTTACTTTGGGGAGATTTTAGAGGTGAAAAATGGCGGATTTTTAAGTGAAAAATCGTAGTTTTTACTTCAAACAGCCACAAATATTTCATAAAAATATTTTTAAGTTAAATAAAAACGTTGGGGTCCAGAAAAACATTCTGTGCTGAGATACAGTGTCCACCGCAAATCCTGTTTTCTAAAAGGCATCCTCGAAAATGCTCCGTCACCGGCTCATTTTTCAATGTTTTTCTTCGAAAAAATTACTAAATGTTCTTTTAACAATGCTTTGTATAATGCAAAAAAATTGAATACATTTGTTTGAACGATAGCTCTAGAAAAAATCGTGAAAATGGTGTTTTTTTTATACCCGTTAGACCCTACCCCCCCCTTAATGTAATGTTATTCAATTTCAATTTTTAACACAGAAACGTTACAATATAAAATGTGTTATATGGGCTTTCTTCATGCAGATACGATTTGTAGAGTTTTTTTTATTTGTTTTAAAAGGAATTGTAAGAAATAATTTGACAAAATTCAATTTCAAAAATTAACTTATTGAAAATCAAAATCCTAACTGATTTACAAAAAAAAACCTTTTTAAAATAACACCTTACTGTACGTAAAATCAGAAACCTGCGTTTGTCGCAGTAGAACAGATTTTCTTCTAATCGCAGCACTTTGAAAAGTAGTAGAAGTACTGAATTATGATTATTATGATTAAACAAACAAATACTTATCAGTCACTAGAAATTACAAAATGCCATATAAAACACTAAAATATCTTATACTTTCTCATATAATGTAATTGAAAAACCCACTAAAATTAAAAAGGTTAAATGGACTACGTTTAAGAAGTAAAATAAAACGAAGGGCTTCCGGAGTATACGTGTTCACCACATGTAAGCTTTGGATCAACCAGATTTCATAGGTTAAGGTAGTGCCACCTCTATCCGGCCCTACTTCTCCTAAAAAATGAAATGTTGCGGGGTAAAGTATGGTGTACGTTAATAAGTTTTCCTCGCAAAAATGCTCTTTCGCTCTTTTCAACATCTGTACATTTTCTCCTCACTTTTCTATCCATCTTTATAAATTTTCAATTCTGATATTCTTTCTCCAAGAATATAAATTTTCACTGATATGCCGAAAATAAATTTACAAAGAACCAGTTATCAGAATTCAGCATCCTCAATTGAGAAATCAGTAGTCAAAATTTTGAATAACCTAAATAAGCAGAATTGAGATTCGGACTGCAACTTTTAGATTCCAAATTATGAATTTTTTAATTAAAATTCGAAACCTACAAAGTTCAAAGTTACAAATAGAAAATAAGGATTTTAATTTCGAAATTCTGGGTAAAATGTCGGAATGAGTTTTCAAAATTGAAATTTATTTTTAATTTTTTCGTTTACTGACTTAGATAAGCTTCAAGAATTCGGATCCAAAATTCAGGTCCATAGTTCCTCTTCAGAACGTCCTCAGCTGTGTGAGTAAAAATATACCTAAGACCTGACAGAGAAAAAAAATTGGTTTATCATTTTTTTTTATTTCAACTTTGTAATTGTTTCCCTGAAAAAATCATTAGAAGAGGTTTCGGATAAAAGAAAACAGTAAACGCATTTTTTTTGTAATAATCACGAACGTGTCGTATATTTTGAAATGAGCATAAGAAACCGTGTTGCCATCCCCTTATAATCGGTTATGGCATTGAACCAATCTTCCTTTAATAGATCCAACATAGCAGCTAAGTCCCATTAAGGCTAAGTAGAGGTGGTATGAGACTACCGACAGAAAAAAAGAAACTCAAGTGTTGATTTCCTTTGCTCCCACATAAGCCTCAGCTCCTACACAGAAAGAAAAATGTAATCTTACATTGCACGTTTTCACATCATCGCCACGAAAAATATGAAAAAGAGTATAACATCTAAAGGCTAAGATGAACTTTACATGTCACCGCATGCGAAATCCAGCGTCAACGTCAGTTTGTCAATTCTGTTTTGTTTTCGTTCTTATTGGATTCCCGACGAAGGCGAAATTCATCAATTTTCTTGCAATTTCATGTAAATCTTAGTGTTCGCAACGTTCGACCGTATTTTGTTGTACCTGCTCGTGTGCTGTTCGCTTCTGTTCGAATCGAGGTAAGGCATGCTGCGTTTTATAGCAAGTAAGTGAGAAATAAAATTTTATACCCTCCTAATTATTGTAATCATTATATCAAATTGTCAATTTTATTTGTTCCAGAAAAAATCCCACTTTAATTCAACGAAAGATCGGGTTACTCCAAGTGTATGGCAACTTATTTTCCTACCAGCATGTCAATTGCCGTAGCCGTCGTCGGGGGAATAGCACCAAAAAAATCCGGTTTTCGTGAAAATTTATTGAATACCAATTTTTCTTGTGTGGATCATATAAAATGTATGTGTAAGGTATTAAAATCTCTTATCGACAAATATCGATGCTTTTCTTATTGGATAAACAACCATACCAAGAAGAATGATTGGAAATGTAGGTTTACAGTAAACAAATCAGATGAAGGCGATGGGAAGTTTACATGAATTAAGCCGTATTGATACATGTAAATACCCGATTCTCTTCTACCCATGCAGTTGCATGTAATTTTACAAGGATTTTTCTAACTGTGTAGTCAATAGTCTGCATTGGACGTCCACTTGTTTTTCGTTCCAACTGTGGGTCCACCTTTATCGGATTGATCCCGCAAAAAGCGAAGGCCAGCTTCAATCGATGCTTCCAAGGCATTTTTCGTTGCCGTCGATTTTGCCGGTCGCCGAGTTGCTGCACCGCCAGAAGAGGATGAAGGCCCGTAATAGTCCCACGTGGGTGGTGGCGCAATTTCAACTCCGTTACCCTGCCGAGGCATGGCTCCATCTTCATCGCCCGACGACGACCCATCACTCAATTCATTCCGAATGGGAATGGAATTTTGCTGTTGCTGCTGTGGTTTATGTCTTTTTTGTTGCTGCTGACCTGTAACACCCCAGTTATCGTCGCTAGCAGTAGCAGACTCGTAGTTCCGGCGTTTAAACTCTTGCCGCGTTTTTGTTGTCGTCGTTTTCTTGGTGGTGAAGAATAGTGCACGTTGCGGTTGCTCCGGTAAAAGAATATCTTCCGTACCCGGCGGAACGGTTGGCATATTGACGACGTCCTCGTCCTCGTCCGGGAATCGCCTGGATGGGGGTGGCCCCAAGCCTACACTGTCCGGTTGAAGTGGATTATTAGCTATTCTGTGCTCGGCGGACCATAATCGATCGGGCGGAAGTGGTCCAATCGGCTCAAAGCCACCCTCATCCTCTCCCGGTTCATCGGAGTCATGCTCATCGTTCCTCGATTGCACAAATGAAGTTTTCACTGGAACACGTTCGCCTCGTTGTGCCATTCTGAACGGTGGAGGCGGTTTTTCTACCGGGGGAGCAAATTCAGGTATTCGCTCATTTCTTTTTATTTCGTTCCATTCTTCCTGGGACATAACGTACCATTCCTTGGCCGGTTTCCATTCCTTGTCGATGTCCTGTTCCTTCCCGGCATCCCAGGGACGAACGTGTTTTGCGCGTTCCTTTTCCCGCTTTCGTTCCTCCTTTTCCTTCTTCTTGCGGGCCTTTGCTTCGGCTTTAAGCCTTTTTTTTTCCTCGGTATTGTCATACAAATCATCTCCGCCTACCGCCGATTGATTGTCCTCTTCAGATTTTCCCACCGATTCATTCTTCTCGGCACCCTTTTCCTCTGATTCTTCCAGTTCCGGAGGCAGCCCTAGACGAGCCCTTTGTCGTGCTTTCGCCGCCTTAACCCGATCGGCAATTATTCTATCGCGAGCTTGGCGTAGGTTGTCTTTTTGCCTTTGGGCTTCCAGGGTAGACTCCCGGATCGAGTCCAGCTCGTTTTGCTGCCGGGTGCGTTCCTCCCGATCGGTGGAAAAAGCGTAGTAACCAACACCGTGCTGCCGGGCCTCTGTAAATGACAAAGGGAAAGTCCTGGGTTAGCTAAGTGAATAAACAATAGATAGCGTGGTAAGTTAGAACTGAAAAAGGGATCAAAATCATATCTATTTTCAGAGGTAAATCGATGCAGCCTTCCATCGCAGAGATTCGTTCTCTTTATATAGTTTAATTTTAGGATAGTTTTTGGTTTAAGTTACCAATATTTTTGACATTACAGACATTAAAATACTTGATTGCGCTCAGCAAATTTAAGTCGAACTAATATTTTTTTAGTATTTAGTTAACTATAGGGCTTTTCACAGTTCATTATTTAGCTGAACACCTAATTTAATATATTAATCTATATACATAAAAATGGATTTCTGCCTGTCTGTCTGTATGTCTGTCTGTTCCCTAAAGACTCGAAAACTACTAAACATATTTACGTGAAACTTAGCAGGTGGTCACTCGAAGCTCTACTCACATTAGATACCTCACGAAGTTGCGGAGAAAATTCGGCATTAAAGACGGTCTTGCCTATTCCTCGTACGGATACATGGAGGCCGGGGAACGTTCCTGTTATGGTTTGAGACCCCTCCCCCTAACAGGAAGGGGGTCTCCCAAACAAAAGACAAATGTTTGCATAAATCGAGAACCGGTAAAGCAAATGGTACCAAACTTGGCATGGTAGGATGTTTGGTTACGAAAAATATTCCTTTGATTATTTGAGATCCCTCCATCTTTTTAGTAGAAAGATAGAAAGGGGCGAGGAGGCCTCTTTTATAATTTTTTACACAACTCAAAAAATAATTGAGCAAATGGGACCAAATTTGGCATGGGAGGGTATTTGAGTACGAGAAATGTTCTAATGATTATTTGAGACCACTTCCTCATCCCAATGGAGAAATAGGAGAGGGGGAGGCTTCCTTACAACTTTTTTTATAATTGCAGAAAACATCGAACAAATGGAACAAATTTTGGCATGGGGTGGTAACGTGAAATATTTTTATGATTATTTGAGATCCCTCCCTTCTCCCATATGTGCAAAGGTAACATTTTTAACAACTTATTCTTTTAAAAAAATGAGGCTGAACCATAGCTCTGATGTGGCATTATTAAGTTTATAGCATTCTCCATATTGACGTATTGAAAACATGATTTTATTACAATTTCTTTATGTTGGAAACGTTTAAAAATGATAAAAAAGATCTTTTTGTAAAATTTTGTTAGAATTTTCATCCAAATAAAAGAACTCGAAAAATTTAATTTTTTTCAGTGTAACAGAAATTTTTTTTTCTAGAACATCAAATAATTGTAAGATATTTTAGCTACACAAAATTCTAGGCCGTAATTCTATTAGGCGTTCGCTTAAATACACGTTAATTAAAACAAATTGAAAAAAAGAAACAAGCTACGAAATTGAGAAAGAAAATATTTCAAATCCTGTCACTGAACGAGCCTACAGTACCGACGGCATTGAACACACTTCGGTTTTGATGACAGTTCTCGAATCGAGATACTGCTAGGCGTGAGAAGATGTGAGGAGTGAGAATTGTCGAATAGGCGGGAGAATAATAGAACGTAAACAAAAGTACCAAAAAAAATCTATTGTTTTTCAAAGCGGATTGCAGTTTAGGAAGTTCTCTGTACAATAGCGGATTGTTTTTGAGTGATTCTAAGAGTTTGCTCTGAATTTAGTAAGACAAATTGCGCAATCGGATAGTGGAGGCACAGTTCCCTTGGAAGTACACGAATGCATCATTGCTGTGGCTGTAGGTTATCAGAGGTGAGAAAGTAATGAGAAAGTTAAGAATTGTTTATTCCCAAGCAACCAAAAGTCGCATAGATACTTAATTTTGTGCATCAAAAGTTCACATTTGGCTGGATAAAAGGTACTCGAGAGAAATGAAAATAAGTGCTTGTTTTGGGATTCTGAACGAACATAAAAAGTCTAAACAAGTAGCATAGAACATTTTTGTGCGTTGCAAGTACCATAAAAAATCCAGGATTCAATTTGGCTTATCGTGCTTCGTTACGAACTTTAAACGAATTTGTTGGTTCCATACAGAACCTCTTACGAACTTTTTGGTTCCATGCAGAACTTGATACGATCTTTTTGGTTCCATGAGGAACTTCTATAGAACTTCAATGCAAACGTTAGCGTTAAGATTTTGCCCAAGAGTGAATAACAAAATATTAGAGCTACGAATATACGAACAACAAAATTAAACCCTCAAATAAATCCACTGTTGTAATCAAAATGGATAGATAGCATAGATCTAACATATATAGATATCTCTTTTATTTTATTTTCACAATATTCATATCTAACAAACTGAAAAAAAACACATCTCCTCGTTTACAATCCGATTTCCTTTATTTTTTCATAGCGAAGTTATTATTACAGCTGAAGCTGGAAAACCTCCAACACCTAGAGCAAATTTATTACCGGCTGTTAGCAATATATTTTTCGAAAGGATGAACTTGACTCTAACTTTCTCTTTTCCTTTTCTATATTTGAAACAGTTCCGCAAATCTTGATTGTCATGATTGGGCAAAACCTAGTTGAGCAATCACATGAAAGCGCTCTCCATTTTTAAACTTAAATACACAGATAGTTAGAAAATTAAAAAAATAAATTGAAAAATAAAATTACTCACGTGTAATATCGATTCCTCCTAGTTTGTTTTGGAAAAAAAATATTCATCCTTTGGTGAATAGATACGAATGTTTACATTTTTTAATATCGCCTGCTTTGAAAAAGCGATAATTCTAAGTTTCTTTTATATTGATGTTTAAAATAACAGCAATCTAATAATTGGTCATGGTACAGAGGTAGCGTGTTCAGTTCTCACCTCGTTGGATCAGGTTCAAATCTTCAAGCATACAAATTGTTCAAGTAAGTATAAAACTCATTCACAGTTAAAGCAACATTAAATTAGAATAAATAGGTATAACAATACAAAGCAAGAAAAAGTATGATTCTTTTTTCATTAATTTTTATTTTTCGAGGTCTCGTGTGGAGGCTGAATAGCCTTCTACTCAGCTTCAACTATGGACTTTGAAAGTATCGATAAGAACTTAAATTTAAGGCTGAGTAGAATGCTATTCATTCGTTAAACAAAGCTGAGTAAGCTTCTAAGAGCCTGTTTTATGGAACTTTTGGTTACTTGGGTTAATTAGAAAATGAGACAACTAGAATCTAGACAAGAGCTAGAAAGGAAAAGGCCACTAAACGTAAGCTAGAAAAGGTAATCCAGATAAGATTGGAATCTAATTAAATTTTTACCGTAGAAATTAAAAACTCGCCGAACTTCGAACGAATAAAGGAGTGTTAAAAATTCGGAAACAACTTTTCATTGTTTCCCGTGAAACGCAAGTAACAAAATTAAAAAAAAACCTAAAAAAAGAACTGATTATATAATAAGAATGTTCAATCAATAAAGAGTTAAAGATAACCAAGGGATTTTAGAGAACCAATAGAGTTCAAAATAACCGAGAGATCTCACAGGCAATAACGAGAATTTAATGAAAATCAGACAGAATAAAGAGGGTTTGGAGACAAAATCAAGAGATATGAAGTATAAAAAGAATCTAGAAATATCGGAGAATTCATAATGTTTCAAAATTTTGAAATTAGAAGAAAATGAGAAAAAATATGATATTGAGAGAATTTTGACCGAAAAGATTATTAAGAAAAATTGACATTCATGATGACAGAAATGATTCATATGAAAAAAAAAATTAATAAATGAGGATCATACAAAAAATCCATAGAAGGAATTAAAAAATAATATTTAACAAAAAGCATCCCGAAAATTAGAATAATCTAGAAATAATTATCTCTAAATTGTTTTCAGTATACTCTGGGAAACAATTTTGAGATAATTGAAAATGGTTCAGAAATAATCTAGGAAAAAAGAGAATCCAGAGAAATTTAAAAAGGACTCAAAAGAAAATGAGGAGAGAATAAAGAGAAAATCAAAAGAGAAAAAACAGAAAATTAAAAAAAAAGAGAGAATTGAGATTAGTCACTCAGTCTCACTCAGAAAAACCGAAATAGAAAAAAAATCAATAGAAATTAAAAAGAGAATAAAGAGCGAGTCAAGAAAGAACCAAGAAAGGATGAAAAGATAATCAAAAGAGAATTCGGTATCGAATTTTGAATGCGGTGAATGCGCTAACATCAATGTTTGGGGGAAAACGCATTCAAAGATTGACAGCTCCATAAGCTCCCAGCAAGAATGTTAATTTGTTTTCTTTATTTCTCGAAAACCAAATATACTTTCGACAACTTTGTACCATCAAAATGTAGGTCTTCAAACGTACAATTTCAATCTACTATTATCTCGATTTGTTTACATTTGGCGCATTTGCCCTTTTCAAAATTCATTACCAATTTAAGAAAGAACCAATAGAAAATAAAGCTAGAAAATATTTAGTGTGAGAGACTAAAAAATGTATCAATATAGAATAAATAGAAAATCGAGAGAGAATAAACAAAATCAATTAATGATTAAAGAAACAAGTGATAATCAGGATAACCCAGAGAAAATCAAGCGAGAGAATCAAGAAAAATCTAAACAAAATCAAAAGAGAATCAAAAGATATCTATAGTCAAAAAAAAACCAAGAGAGATTTTTTTTAAACTAACACACACATATAGGAACTTAGTGAAACTTCAAATTTCTTTAAAGATATCTAATTCACTTAACTCTAAGTCATGCATCTTCCAAGGTTTCGATGGCTAGCATCTTACAAATGTTAAAACCACCAGCAAGAAAGACTACTATGTATGCCGTGATCGAGATTCGTTCTTATGACCTCTGGCTTAGAAGACTTGAACGCTATCCTCTAGGCCACAGTCGGCGGCGAAAGAATACAAAAAGTGAATCAAGAGAGATTTAGGAGAATCTAGAAAAATTCAAAAATCACAAAGAAAATGAAGCAATACAGATTCCAGAGCGAATGAAAAATGAAAATGTTATATGATTTGAAAAACAAAAAACATATTGAAAATTTTTTGTATTTCAAACACCTTATTAGTAATTTATTTATCTACATATTCAATTACATATTCAATAAAAAAAAAATAAAAAATGTTTCAAATTAAACTGGAAGAATCAACAAAATCTCCCAATTAAAACGTAGATTATGAAAAATCTGTGTATAGGTTAATGTCAATAAATTAATAAATGAATGTTGTTCAATGCTGAAATTAAATTAAAGATGAGTTGTCTAATTTAGGTATGATAAAATATAGAATCGCGAATTGCGATAATAAAAAAAACTGCCTGCAATAAACAGCCTCCTGAACCAACTGAATTTAATAAGCGATAAGCAACTGCGGTTTTGCCTTACAGCCCTCTTGAGGAAGAAAATGGTTATCAATCTTTTGTTTTCATAGAAGACGAGAAAAAATATTTTTAATCCGTGCAAAATCAAGCAAACATGGTGGGGTTTTCATGGGATGTTAGTAGTTGTTACGTAAATGTAAAATAAAATAAAAAAAAAGTAGAAAAAGTTATTTCTTTTAGTGTTGTAAAAAGAGGTCCCCAATGAGTTTTATGAAGTTTATTTTTACTTTCTCACATCAATCGATACTGCTTCAGGCTTTCAAGCTGGAGCACTAAATTTTTTTATCTTTTTTCAGTTTTTCAATCCAGTTCATAAGATTTCAGGTCCCCATGAATGGATCTTATGTAGGCCCTGCTCTTGAAAGTTTGTTCATTATACTTTTTTTTCTCCTTCGAACAAACACATGGCGATGAGTTGCTGCAGTCGAAAATGTTTGAAAGTTAGTTAATTAAACTTCACAAAGTATATGAAGAGTTTGTTCCTGTAAAATTTCACAACTCATATTATGCGGAAGCGAAAAACTGGAGTTAGTCAGTCAGTAGTACTCTGACACATATGTCTGTATGTATAATTTCATCCGGGGAACTCCAACTTCTCGTAACATTTGTGCTTTACCGGATCACACAGTTTCGGCACCGGGCTCGGAAGATGAATGACAAGCCGGATGGGTTTCGCCGGTGTGTTCATTCATCTTTAGAAATGGAGAATGCGAACAGGAGAATGCCAACAGGAGAAACAAAAAAAAATAATATCACAAGTATCATATGTATGCTGCATACAGAGAGTGTGTCTAACGATGCAGATTTGCGCGCATCTTCCTGTGATTTGCTAAATCTTTCTCTGTCTCTCTCGCTCATTATGACAAAGCTGACAAACCGGGATGGAATTAATTTGCGGCTTGTTTTATTCTAGTTTATTTGCCTGGCTTGACATCTGTGTGCAACGAACGTTGCATTTTCGATAGTGGAACATGCCAGTTATATTTAGTATCGTCAGCAGTGGAACAGAAAAACATTCGAGGAGTTTGCATTTTCTGAATGTGCATGTACGATTTCTATCTGAACCATTTTCGGTTGAAATATCTTGGAGTGCAAGTATACACATAACATTGCCACTCATTATAATCTCGTAATCCGAAGAATAATGCTGCACCGACGGATGTTGAGTTTACGATTAATCTTCATTAATTTCCGGCTACCAAGTCTCAACTTTTCAGCAATGTGAATAATTCGTAAAGCTTAGTTGTGCCAGATGGAAGTTGAGTGAGGTAGGTTTTGCTACAATTTGTTACGCAATGGGCTTATCTGAATTTGGATCAAAACAGTTTTGAAATAATTTTTAAAAAAATCGATAATGAAAGAAATTCCTTAATTTCAGGCTAAAATTACACAGACATATATATGTTTCAGATTAATATTTACAGACTGAATACAGTTTTTCGCTACATCATATAAACATACTAAAGTTGTAAGAACAATCGAAGTTTTTCGTAGATTCATTCGTTTCGTATTCACATTTTACTACATTGACAGAATCTGTACTTGCAGAGTGCTTGAAGGGAGCATTTGATAAAAATTGCATAAACTTAATTGAAACTTTTCTCATGTTAATTAACTCGAAAAATGGTTCTTTAATTTCCAGTAGGTACCTATTTCGAAAATAAAAGGTAATAAATTTTAAACTGTTAAAAAATCTAGTTCCATTAATGTTTTTCGTTTAACTTTTTTTAAGACAAGTCAACAATTAAAATTTTCTCATGCTCTTCCGCTATTTCTATGGTTTTTATTTCAACGTAACTACTGCGTTCGCCGTGTGTCGGAAAAAAACAACCATGTTTGCTTGAGTTCGCACGGATTAAATATAATTTCTCTCCTCTTTCCCGAGAAAAAAAATTACAATGATTGATAACAGTTTTGTTCCTCAAGAGGGCTCTCTGATGCAAAACGCAATTGCATATAGCTAATTGAATTTTGGATTTGGCTGTAGTGACCTAAATATTTTTATAATAAAATCTTTTTTTGGGTGAAAAATTTAACATTTCAACTGTTTCTTAGAATAATTATTTTTTTATTCCTAATTTAAATTTACCAGTACGATGCATGTGATTTATTTAATTTTATTATAGAACCTCTACTTTAACTTCATTTGATGGTTTTATGAAATTCTCGATGCTGTCTTAGTTCTACTTTTATTGCTTTATGAATCTATTGGTTATCTCTTGATTCTCTCTTGATTGATGCTTCATGAATCTATTGGTTATCTCTTGATTCTCGCTTGATTCTTTCTTGATTATCCCTTGATTTTCTCATGATTCTCTCTTGATTCTCTCTTGATTTTCTCTTGATTTACTCTTGATTTTCTCTTGACTCTCTCTTGACTGTCTTTTGATTCTCTTAATCCTCTCTTGATTCTCTCTTGATTCTCTCTTGATTCTCTCTTGATACTCTCTTGATTCTCTATTAATTATTTTTTGATTTTCTCTTGATTATCTCTTAAATCTGTATTAATTTTGACTTGATTCACTCTTGATTCACTCTTGACTCTCTAATGATTCTCTCTCAATTCTCCCTTGATTCTCTTTTGATTCGATATAAATTTTCTCTTGATTCTCTCTTGATTTTTGTTTGATTTTCTCTCGAACCTTTCTTGGTTCTCTCTTGGTTCACTCATGACTCTCTCTTGAGTCTCCCTTTATTCTTTCTTGATTCTCTTTGATTTTCTCTTGCTTCGCTCTTGATTCTCTCTTGATTTACACTTGATTATCTATAAATTCTCTCTCTCTTGATTCTCTCTTGATTCTCTTTTAATTCTTTCTTGATTCTTCTTTGACCCTCTTTTGATTCTCTATAAATTTTCTCTTGATTCCCTCTTAATCCTTCCTTGATTTTCTCTTGATTCTCATTTGGATCTCTCTTGATTCTCTCTTGATTCCCTGTTTATTCTCTTTTAATTCTTCCTTGGTTTTTTCTGATTCTTTCTTGATTCTCTATAAATTTTCTCTTGATTCTTTCTTGATTCACCCTTGACTCTCTCTTGATTCTATCTTGATTCTCTCTTGATTTTCTCTTGATTCTTCCTGGATTCTCCCTTGATTCTCTCTTGATTCTCTTTTGGATCCTCTTGATTATCTCTTGGTTCTCTCTTGGTTCTCTCTTGGTTCTCTCTTGGTTCTCTCTTGGTTCTCTTTTGGTTCTCTCTTGATTCTCTCTTGATCCTCTCTTGGTTCTCTCTCGATTCTCTCTTGATTCTCTCTTGATTCTCTCTTGACTCTCTCTTTCTCTCTTGATTCTCTTTTGATTCTCTCTTGACTCTCTCTTGTTTCTTTCTAGATTCTCTCTTGATTCTCTCTGATTCTCACTTGATTCTCTCTTGATTATCTCTTGATTCTCACTTCGTTCCTCTTGATTTCCCCTTGATTCTCTCTTGATTATTCCTTATTTCTCTCTTGATTTCCTCATGGTGCTCGTTTGATTCTCTCTTGATTCTCTCCTGATTTTCTCTTGGTTATCTTAATTCTTTTAAACAAGTCTCAACTCTCTTTTTTCCCAAGTTTTCAATAATTCTCACTCATTTTCTATTGTTTTCTCCTCATTTCTCTTGATACTTTCCAAAATTTCATGGATGCAATCACATTTCTCTTGATTCTACCTCAATCATTTTGATTTTTATAGAATTTCATTTCCTCTTAAATTTCTAAATTATTTCTCAAATCTCTAGATTCTTTCTTCACATTTTTTTCACCTTTTTACCCTTTCTTATTTAGTTTGATTTTCAATTTATGTACACAATACTGACAGATGAAATTTATTTTACAAATACAAAAACAAACTATTTAGAATCTCTCTTGATATTCTATCAACTCTTTTGATTCTGTCTGAGTTCTCTTGATTTTCTCTTCATTTTCATGATTTTTGCTCATTTTGTTCTCATTTTCTCAACTCTCTCTAGAGTCTCTCTAGACCATGAATGCCCTGGCCACATGTGGCCCGCGACCAACTTTTTGTGGCCCGCGGAGCTCCTTTTTGAAAAGTCATGATATAAGAACTGAACGTTTTTTATTTTCCATGAATCATTTGGATAAATATATCTGAATCATCACTAGCTAAATTAAAAAAAAAAAAAAAGATCTGAAAATTTCTTTGAAATGATAAAAACCAAAGGAATAAAAGTGTACTAAAACTAATTTCGAGAAAAAACGCTTTCAAATTGTTGAGTTTGGCCATTTTCCACACATTTTTCGATCATTTCGATCATTTGGCATTATTTACTCAAATCAATAATTTTGCATTTATTCCCCTTTAGCTCTAAGGGCCTCAAATAATTTAACCTAAAAGGTTTCCGTCACTGAAAAAAAAAACGATAACAACTACAATTTTTAAATTATCAAATTGTACGGTATTTGACTTATTATCTGTAAATTCCATCACTTATTTTTCAAAGTTTTCAGATTGGGTTTTGGTAACCACATATCATTGTTATAAAGAGCGTTCAAGCGGACTCTATTCAGTTTTATTGAGGATTTTAGATAGCATCAAAAAGATAGCGAAGCCCTATCAATATCGTTTAAAATTTTAGGAAAAATAACCGAACCATATGAAATTCATAACTGAAATTCATCTTCCACAACAATTTCAACCATTCGTAACTTGAATTCTGTTTCAAAACCTTCGTTTATTCATAAAAATTTAATAACTTATGCAAATTATGTAACATATCGAAAGTTTGTTCTGTAAATTTTTCCAATTTGTTATTTTTTGCTCAGCTTTCCAGAAAAGGAAAGGAATATTTTTGAAAATTAAATCAAATCCAAATAAATTTTAATTGGCAACGTGCTTTGTATTTGTGTACATCAATAATGATAAATTAGACAGATTTTACATTTGGGTAGTAGAATTAAACTAGAACCGGTCTGGTGCGGACAATTCTCTCAGAAAAACAATGTTTTTTAGCAAAATTTTTACTTTAAGAAGGTGCAATGATTATAAGACAATCAAATTCGAATTCATCCTGTTTAAAGAAGTCTTTCTTAATACACTTGTCAAATCGAGATTCTGGGAAACTTTAATAGAGTTGTATTGAGTTGATGTTAAGGTCCGTACTTTGTTAAATCAATAAAGTTATTCTTTTAAATGTCAAAAGCTTGTAACCGTTACTTTTTTTCAACAATTCCATTCTGCCGTTTTTCCTAATTTGTCTGCCCCAAAATTTTCTTAGGAGAACGGTGAACTTGAAAACTTTGGAAAATGGGCGGTCATTTTTTTTTATTTGGAGACCATAAAATTGACTTGATGTCCATTGTAGTCATCCAATTGGACATTTTTGGGATGGATAAACCGAGAAATTCCTCATACATAAGTTGGGAGGGATGAATCATTTCATATTGCATAACATTTCTACTATTTTTCAAATGGAGCGAGATATGTTAAAAATTTGCAAGTAACAATGACTAAGATGAATCAATACTCGATGTGACTTAGGCAAATGTTTTATCCATAGCATTTTCAAAAATTTGCTATAATTTTTTTTGTGAATACTCCAGAACAATTTGTTTTTTTGGCCCGCCAGAAAATCTCATTCCTGAAATTTGACCCGCCTGTTGAAAATGTTGGCCACCCATGCTCTAGACTCTCTTGAGTTCATTTAAACCGCAGACACCAGATACCCAGACTGACCACTGAAGGCTGATTTTGGCGCTTGTTCCGCAGCGCTATCTACGGGTTATCGTGAAACTAACGGCAACATACACAAAATGAAAAATCTCGATATATCACACACATTTGCATTGTGCTATTTGTTTTTTTACATCTAGCGAAGAACACGGTCGTTTTTGATTACCTACTTTTAATAGAAAAAAAATAACACGATATATTTCGAAAACCACTAACGAACCTTTTTTGCATTGGAGCGCTTTAACCAAATGTGGTCAGAATTCAACCATAAAGCCTATAAAAAAAAATGCATCGACTTCGACAGAAATAAAAATTGACTGAAAACTTGAGATTTTCTGCTCCACTTCCTTATTGTGTTGTGGTTGAAAAATAACAATTTTATGACATCTTTGGCTTCATTTGTAAAGATCACTTTCAACTGCAAGACTTCGTTAACCCCGAAACCTCCGTCAAGGGTAAGTTCAAGTTTCCAGAGTAGAAAAATATTGTGACAAACCCAATTATTTGTAAATAGTTATAAAACGATCTAGGACTTGTTGAGAAAACGACATATGACATCGTATAAACATTCCACTGATTGTATATTGCAAAACTACAGTATATTGAATGTGGCTTTAAATTATATTACTGTTTAGAACTGTTAAATCAGTTGAATGGACGAGATTCTTACAAAATTTTGTTGAACAATCTGTTTCAGTTAGAGTTTCTCAAAACCCTTCACCTAGCCGAATTGCCGCATTTATAGAGGTTTACAAACACTGAATAAAACAAAAGTAGACGTGATATTTACAAAATTTGTAAAGCAATGTTTTGTTAACAGAAGAAGCTTAATGAAAATCGCAACAACGAAATATACCATTAAGTCACCATCTACAACAACAAACCGGTGTCAGATTTTTATTTACTTTTTCCTCCAATAAATCCTAAAACTTCCCTTTCTATGAAAAATTCGAAAAATGTCATCTTTTCAAAATATCTAATTAAACTTGGATATCAAACTAGCCCTTTACTGCCCACTGGAAGTGTCAGTTGTGGAAAAAATATTTTTGGCTTCGAGATGATGCATTTTCTATCAAATTTAGTACAATTTCTAACAAAATTCGTTGGTTGACATAATGATGATTCTTGACAAACAATCTCAATTATCCGAGTCTGATTATTCTTAGCTATTTTTAGCTTAGCTTTTCCTGTTCTGTTGTTAGGTTATTTTTTCATTATTATTTTTTGGTTAAATTTCGAACCATTTTTTGAATATCGCACGTGTAATTGATTTTATCCATGGGTAAAATAAAACAAACGTGTATTCGTCACATCAAAATCAAAACATTAATTGAATTCACTCACACAGACATTCCAAAAAACGACAAGAAAATCAAAATGACTTTCGTTTGCATCAAGATAGTACTGTTCTTTTACCATTCAAAATTCGTTTTGGTGGTGTGGAAAAGCATTGAAATCGATATATAAGTTTAGTTACAGCGAAATTATTTCTTATTTACTGGGCATCGGTTAAGGAACATTAAAATGACCCTTATTCAAAATTATAGTTTTTTGAAGAATGTATTCATTTAGTAAACCAATTACTTTCGAAAAATGGTTTTAACAAAACTTTGAATCAAAGAATTTGGTCGAATGTCAAAGGTGAAAAAATTTCGGAAGCAAAGAGAAATGGATTTGAAACCTACATTTTGAAATATTCCAAATTCAGTTCAGTTTATCAACAATTTAAACGATTTTAACGAATAAAATATTTTTAAGTTGACATTTCTCACGCGCACTTGCTCTCGTGTACGGATTAAGATGGGGAAAAAAGTCTAAAAACATGGTCGCTTTTATTTCCAGTCCAGTCCAGAATTATGCCAAAAACAGTTGTTTTTTGAAATTTCTCACGCACATTTGAGCAGGGAAAAATACCCGGTCGACAAACACGGTCGTTTCTGAGGTTATTTTTCCAAAAATTTATAAGTTTTAGTGAAACTACCAGCATTATATCACGAACACTTCCAGCGGCAAATAGGATTTAAGATCTTATCAATACATTCATCACATTTAAATATTATTCAATATATGTCAATAACTTATTTCACTCCCCAAACCTATCCAGGTATGAGCCAATAAACAGTTAAGATAAATTAGAATTCAAGTTTTTCAAGGATTGATATATAGCTTGTCTTTTGGTCGCAGTCAACCTTTCAGATTAAGACAAACAATTCCGAACTCAATGGATTATTTATAACAGACATTATAATTTTCATACTGTTACTCAGCCGGATAAATTAATTTTGAAATCAAAACTGAATCTCAAAATTAATTGGCTCTGAACTGAGGACCACTATAACGTTGCGTTTGTATTTTTTTCCATCTCAATCGATCAACAGTCATTGTTTGTATAACATTCATCTCTTATTATGATACAGTAAATTAAAGTAAACAATTAACAGTGAAGACAAAAACGATAATGAAAATGTTTGAGATAGAATTTCCAATACTAATAGGTGATTCAATCAAGAGGGTTTTCATTTGGCTTCTTAATTATCAAGTGTAATTTTTTTTCTTGATGTAGCACAGTAGTTTCACGATGCCCCGACAGATGGCGTATGATTCTGGGCGACTTGTAGTTGTATGGATTCAAGCGCCACTGATCAGTCTGGGTATCTGGCGTCTGCGTTTAAACTCTCTAGAGTCTTTTCAAACTCTCTAGGGGTCTAGAGTCTCTCCAAACTCTCTCGATTCTCTCAGCTACTGCGGTTTTCTCTCTACTCTGAAGATGCTTCATGCTTTCTTGATAGACTATAACAAATCTCTTGATTTCAACTTAATTTCTTTCATTTCTCTTGATGATCTCTCAATTTTTTTTTTTTGCTAGCTTCCAAATTCATTGATTTTTTATCATTTTTCTTGAAATTCTTTCAACCCTTTTGATTCTCCCTCAAACTCTCTTCAGAGAATAATTTAATTTTTGAAATCTCTCTTCTCTTTTTTCTCATGTCATTTTTAAGATTTTTTTATGCTCTTTCTCAACTATCTTTATTCTGTTAAGCCTCTTCATTTCTATCAACTCTCGAAATTCTATTGAAACCATCATCATTTTTCCTTTTGATTTTTATTTATTGTCATTAATTTTACTTATTTAAGTTATTTGGATCCATCTAACTGCCATGTTTTTTTGACCAAATTATCTTGATTCTCTTGATCCTCTTGTATGTATCGATTTTTCAGATTATCTTTTATGTTTATTGATTCTCTTTGCTTTCGATTTTTTTTTTACTTTTGTTCTCTGAATTTTCTCGATTCATTTATAGTCAGTAAAAATTACAAAAAAAAAACAGGAGGTATTCTACCGAAATACTAACAAAAAATAACCAAAAAAGGAAAAAAAAATCAAATATTTGGTAAGTAAACTAAAATACTAAAACACTAAAATTATGTAAATTGAATCTGCTGAACTAAAGGCTGTTTATGTGTGAGACAGGGTTTTTAAAAGTGGCTCCAGAGAGTAAGGTTTGGGTCGAAGGAATTGTTCTACTGAACTTCACAAGAGATTTTTTTCATAACCTTTTCAATACTGCGATGATGATATAGGAACATTCCCAAATGTCAAAATCTGTTCTACCTGGCTAGGAAATTTTGGGTAAAATTCCAAAGAAAGTGATAAAATCAAGAATTTAATGTTTGAATTACAAAACGCTGGTTATGCAAAACATTTTCAAAAATTCACAACATATCTAGATATTTAAAAACGGTACAGTGTTTTTTCACTACAAACAAACAAAATATATAATACACTCGGTAATTCTACAAAAATGTCTTTAATATGTTATTCAGTTATTCGGTAAATACAATCGAAAGTACTTTTGTTTTATTTGTGACACTTTATCCACGTTTTGGCATTCGTGCCGTAATCGAAAGTACTGTATTTCTACTTTATCAATCGTAGAATATTTCTCCTCAGAGATGCTGTAACCAGTAGTGTGAAATTCAAGGTACACCAAGTGTTTGAAAGTTCTGTACAATTTTAATTGAAAATTTGTAATTGTAGATTTTCAATGTTTAAGTTTAATAAGCTGATTATTATGAATTACAGTATGGACAAAAAAAAATTACGTTTGTGATGACAGAAGCAAATATAAAATGTTGTAGCTTCCTACCAAAAAACATTTCTTCTAAAAAATAAACAATGTTCAATAATTCAAACATTCTACGCAGTTTTGCAAATAACATATGAATATGAGGTATGAGTTTATCAACTTCCTTAATTAACCAATTTGTTTGTTTTTAAAAAGGGAAATAACCTTCCCTGCCATCATTTGTCCCAACACCCAATCGATTGATGTCCTAATTCTATATCTGTTTGATTTGAATTGGGGTTTATCCAGACTTGTCAGGTCGTTCCAATTGCAATCGAATCTTATTGATGAAAAACATGCATATATGGATGTACAGAGCATTGAATCACTTCCGCACAAACATTTCCCCCGGTTCTCGGATAACAAGTTTAAGCCCTATGCCTATCGAAATCGAATTGGATCAAAATTAGTTCAAAGCACTTCCTGGGAATGGGAAAATGGGTGTCGGAGCTATTTGAGCTACGTAGTGAGCGAAGGAATAGTTGAATAAGGTTTTCTTTTTTTTTTAAATTCGGGATGCTGTTGATGGGAAAAGATAAGGTATTGTTGCCTGATGTATTTTTGATCCATTTAAACTGCATAAGCCGATCGATATGTATGCAAATTATTCGGACAAAAACATTCCTGTTAAATTTGCATGATTGAAATGGGATGATGAAGGTAGACATCGAAACCAATCAAATTGGTAAAAGCTCGAACTGTTCGGGGACAAAAACAACAAAATTAAATAACATTCCGTTTTTTCGTCGACGATTGGGAAAGGTCAGTCTTTAGACATTATTAAGTTTAAGTATTTTTGCTTTAAGACTTAGTTAAAAAAAACTAAAAGTATACAACTTACTTAACACCCTGGAAAAGTGGGAAAAGTTCCCGCCGAGCAAAATTATACAATGTTAAAATTATGCAAATGTTATCAAAGATTCCCTGTTTCATTTGCGCGATTTCCGTGGCGAAAATTTGCCAATTGCAGCAACATAGTTCCAAAGTAAGGCACCAGTAGCAGCAGAAAACGAATCCAAACTATACCGACCTGGCCCCCGTCCCTTTGCCAATCCCAAAACGAACTGCTTCTTGGAGTGGCAAAAATTGGAAGCGAAAAACATTTACCCAATTATTTTATTCCGCTAATTTTTGCCGGAGCTTGCTGGTTTCGCAAAACCGATGACAAGTTAGAACTTTTCATTTAATAAATTAATGGCTTTTTCTGAGAAGTTGAACTTTCAAATTTTCTTCAGACTGTTCTTAAAAGTAAAGTTCAATCAGAAATTTTATTTCCAATTCAACTAATAGTTTACATTTACGAAAGCTGGAACCCCTTCCAAACTTATGTGACTCTACCAGATTTTTCCCGGTTATTATTACGTTTCCGCCGACATACAAACCGCTCCAATCCCCTTTTCTTCTTTCGGGAAACCCCTTGGCAAGTGTAAAATTTTCCCACACTTTCCCGCCATCGTCCGCCGGCTTGCGATTTCAAAACTCATAACGTAAGCATCAACTTTTTATCATCCCAAAACGCCGCCGTCGTCCGGGTCGCGTCCTTGCGTTCGTTTCCACTTTCGTTGCCATGTTCCAGATCGCGGATTTGCTTGCTTCCTCCTTTCGACTTATAATCATCACGTCAGCTGGCTGGTTCTCTTTTCACGTTACTCGCCCTCCACATTACGTTCTGGATCTGTGTTTGTTCTGGTGCAGTCGAACGTTTCAACACAAAAGTCTCGCACCAAGATTCGCCTCAAGAGTTCTCCTCTTTCGGCCAGATTGCCGCGGGATCCAGCCGACAGGGGCGTCCCGGCTAATTATGGTTATTAGTGGGCAGGACATGTTAAGTTCGTGTTCTGAAGTCCTGGGCGTTGAGAGACTGTTGGAAGTCTTTTCAAAATTTCACTAATTTAACGAGAGACTCTACAGCGTAAGTTTATTGAAAGTGGCTCCAGAGAGTAAACTTTTCGTCGCTGGAACTTTGTAGAGCTGAACTCGAGTTGAAAATTTATACAACCTTTATGATACCTTTTCCACCGAGAGGTCCTTATATGTAGTTCTGATTAACAAAAGTAGATACCTCTAATTTAAACATGTTTTATTTTGTCGACCATCAGCACAACTAAAGGCTGTTTAGGCCGTTTATAATAAAATAATTTAAAACTGTTTTTTTCAGTAGTTTCAGTAGTTTTTTAGCAGCTCAGCAAGGGTGTGCAATAATGGTTCGGCAGCGGCAAAAGTTTCAACTCCGAAATACAAATACTTTATTCTACAATATTCTACTAGAAAAAATAGTTAAATATTAAACGTCCATGCAAAAATTTGTGAATATATCTTGTATCATTTATCAGATTTTGTATTATTTTTATGTTATAGGTTTTAATCGAACGACGATATATCGTGTTATTTTCGTGAGTATTTTGCTCATCTCATGAGACCTGTGTTTCAAAAGACAAAAATCTAAAATAAATGTATGTAGTCATAGTCACCATTTTGTGTACAATACATTGCTTATTGGATTTTGTATGTAAGTATCGCTTCCACTTTTGTTTTTATCAGATTTACTGTAATGTATATGTATATGTATATGGTTCCTCCATCGGTAAGCAAGGTCCAGCCTATGTCTGTGTGGCTTGGCCTTCGAATTGCTTCTCAGGCTTCCACGGCCGATGGTTCGTCGAGAGAAGGCATCCAACCTTCAGAGACCTAAATTGGTTGGCAATCCACTCCGCTTGTAATAGTCTCTTCAGATTAACCTCAGATGCATTTCCTCTGAAATATATGATTATTTATACAATGAAACACATCTTACCTGTCGGAGACTTATGGGATTCGAACCCAAAAGTTTTTCTTGCTGATACCAGGAATCGAACCCAGTACGCCTGGGTTACCAGACTCGCGCCATCCTATCCACTAGACCACATCAGCGCTTACTGTAATCCGCTCAAAAGCTGCGATTGGCTCGGTATCAAAAGGATTAAATCAAGAACTAATTTGTTTAAATATCGCGCATAAGTTCTTAGCCAGAAAGTTACTCTACTTTCGGCGAATCTGTCTTAAGTGATAATGTGAATGTATCATCTTCTCCGGGATACAACATTCTCCAAGTCTTAAAATATGGTTTGAATAAAGATCACAATTTGTCCTATAATAAGGACTCGAAAAAAAGCAATACTTTCTTGAAATTTGTATAACTTTAGATTGCAAGAAGGACATTTAAATGTAATGTTTACATGTGCAAAATTTGGTGCCAATTTGTCTAGTGATTATTGAGTCAACTATCAAAAAAGAAATGCTTCGATTGAAAGTTTTCTGGAAAATCTCCTTAAAAAATGATAAGAATTATCCTTTTCGGTAGCAGTTGAATCGAGTTTAGCGGAATCTACCTCTTCAGCGCAAAACAGCTCTGTTGATCTCATACTACTCCACCAGCAGCGGTTTCGCGAAAGATTCGATTCCAGATTCAACCAAAACAGAGTGTGAACTTCGAAGGATCTGTAACCAGATGCTTTTGAAGGCATTCTTCATTATATATTTGGCTAATTCTCTAATTTGTGTCATTCCTCATATACAACTTACTGGCACTTCTCTTTCAACATATCATCCGCCAAATTAAATGTATTAACCCTCATCCGCATTAGAGGAGTGTCATTTTGACACTATTGCAAGTTTGAAGGCTTGTAACTTTTTTCAGAAGCTTCAAAAAACAAAAATTTCTTCGGGGACCCTAAAAGAATTCAAAAGTTCTTTAATATTGCATCTTTACTTTTTTTTTATGGACGAACCCTGGAAGCCTGGACAAAAAAACTCCCTTTTCGAGTGTCAATTTGACACTCCAAAAGTAAAATCTATCTAAGTCGTTTGAATTATAATTAATTTCATATAAATCTTATATCAGTAGAAACCTTGTAATGTCAGTAAAATATGTTTAGAACATTATATCATCCACTCTCAATGAAATTCTTCCTGCCCGATACCGGGGCATGTCGATAGCGAAACCAAACAGATTTATTTCATTTATATCTGCGCATTTCATGCGCATTTTTGCATGTATGACTGACGCGTTCCATCATGATTATTGAATCAATTAAAAAAACCCCACACTATCACCAAAAAATATTTCAACAACTTAACTTTTGTTTGGTTTGGTTTCTCATGATTTTTCCGGTAAACCACAGGGAAATAACTTAATTTCGATTTGCGAACAAATAGGCACTTTTCTCATGGAAGACCGCTGCTGTTGCTGGTTGATTCCAATAAATTTGTACTTTTTGCTCGCTTTTTTTTTCGAAAACCACATAAAAAACTTTGATAATTTCTATTATTTTCACACATCAATCGAATAACACTTCGACACTAATCCATACGCCAAATTTCGGACATTGTATAGAAAGTTCATCCAGCACGCAGAAAACTAGTCTGCACTGCTCGGATTCACACACGCAACTCCCATAGTTTGTTATCGTTCCCCTGGCCATAAATATTGACCGATTTGGATGTTGTTAGTTTCATTTAGTGGATAACTGATTCTTGTTTCTTAACATTTAAAAATAAGATAAATTTGTTTAAGTGAATTATCTTATTATATTTTTTCGTTCACTACGCAGTATTTTCAAATTTCAACCATCGCTAGTCACAGTTCTTAAGTTTTGATCATTGATTCAACTTTACGGCATTGTTTGGTTTGCAGATATGAAGTTTACACCTTTTTACATCTGCTGGACAAAGCAGACGGAAGAATTGACCTCCTTGACCACGCCACTACTCGAAAGTTTCAGATTGCGCTTTAAGAAATTCTGCATCTTCTTTGATGTCATAAAGTTGGTCGTCTTCGTTATAATCCGATTTCACCTGACAGCTGGTCCTTCTAGATATCTTTTAAAAAATTGAAGCAAGGAACCCGATCAAATAGTTCACTTCTCAAGCGTGTCCATGATGAAATTGCCACACTATGAAATTGCTCTTATTTTTTAACCGTTGGGTAGAATTAATTGAAAATTTGGGTGGATTTAGTTCATAGTGCATTGTTTACATCCTGTAAGTTTTAAAGTCCTGTGATCAAAACTCGCGGAAATGGAATCGAATGAACAGCTCGTGCGTGATAAAATCTTGCGCATTCATAATGTTCAGTTCAAATAACCATGGAAATATAAATACTTTCAAACTGTAAAACTATTACTAATCTGATTATTTGGCATCACTGTTTTGCCACTCTTCCCACCACACTAAGTAATACACACTCACTTTATTCACACGTATTCGCGCATTCACACGTACCTTATCATTTGGTCCTTCGAGCCGGATTAGTCGAAACCTGGTAAATATTATAATTACATATTATTAATTTTACTTCACTAGGAACTTAGCGTCAACCCCAGGTTCAACCATAGAAGAAATCTAAGACATGAATGAGCATTCAGCATTTTTCCATAAATTCAACATGGCGGACCCTTGTTGAATAGTTCACTCATAATACGCCATCTTGGAAAAATCGGGAATCGGCATGACTATAAGCTATCTGCAATTTGCACGCGGGTCGGTGAGCGAAGTCTCGACAGCCGTCAAATTAGCAATTACAATGGAGAGCATTATTAATCGCATCGATTACATGGAGATCAAACTTAAAAACAAAATTCGTCTTTTTTCTGACAGAGCAATGTCGGAGAACAATCCGGAAGAGCAACAATTTGTGGAGGCGGAGGAGGTTCTACTCACCGAAGTTGAAAACCCGGGAGCACACTGTTTGGTAGACGCAGCGGCGTCTACTGGCATTCAAGGTTCACTAATATTTGTCGTTCAATCTGAACTCGAACGATTGTTGAGTCAGCGCAACCACTCTAGCTCTAGGATTGAGCACATTATCGAGACGATAAATTTATTTCAAGAAGACGCCATCTTGCTGGAGACACGTAGAGATATGCTCAAGCAATGCTACTCAAATTTAGACACGGCCCAAAGTTCCCTGGAGCAATTGAATCCGGAAGAGTACCGCACTCGCGATTCAATCGAAATCAAGTACATATCCGGGCTAGCAGCCTTCGAGAAAGCGATACACAACAAACGAAAATCCAATATGACGCCCAACACCCAGGTTGAATTTGCAAGATTGCCAGCCATAGACTTACCGACGTTCAATGGAGCTAGTGGTCAACGGCTGGAATGGATAGGAAAATTCAACTCCATGATTCATAACCGAGCTATTCCAAGCATTCAAAAACTAGAATATCTCAAAGTATCCTTACGGGGTGCTGCCTTGGCTGTGATTGATTCGCTGCCAACGACGGAAACTAATTACGACATCGCATACGAGTTGCTGAGCCGACGGTTCAATAATTCGAAACTTTTGATCCAACAACACACTCGAGAGCTGTTCGAATTAAAAGCGGTCGAACTCGAATCTCCAACAGCGCTTAGAGAATTATTTGATTCAGCAAGGAAACATTTAAGATGTTTGGAAACGCTGCAGCAACCGATTCAGGCCTGGGACGCCATATTAGTCCACTTATTGTCCAACAAGCTAGACCAAGCAACTCGAAGACAATGGAAGACTGCAGCGTCGGGTACCACACCAGCTACGTACAACCAGCTGGAGGGCTTCGTTTTGGACCGCTGCCAGGTGCTAGATGCTGTTCCAAGCAAGAGAAAGGTGCCCGTGGAAGGCGGATCAATTACCAAAAAGATCAAACCAGAATCAAGATCCTTTGTCACCCGGACTGACAACAAGTGTCAAATATGCGACGGACACCATTATATCGCAACATGTAATGGATATCAAATCAAAGCAATAGCTGAAAAATTGCAGATTATCAGACGCTATTCACTTTGTTACAACTGCCTTTCAACCAACCACAATGTTGAAAAATGCCGCAGTACCGGATGTCGCAAGTGCAACAAGAAGCACCATACTTCAATCCATCGCGACAATCGCAAGAGTCGTTATAACGGAAACAGTCGTGAGTAAATTGAAAACCTAAACTTTTCTTGTAAACTATATTTCTGATTCATTTTCAACTAATAAAAATTACAGAAATCGAGAACAGGTATTATCATTTACCAACAGATCCCGAATAGCAAAGACCGTCCCGCATAATCAATTACAATATATAGAGAATATTCTATATTGTCTCTAAACGTTATCGTTTATTGTAAAGTGAACAGTATATGTACAATAACACAGACCATATTAACAATCTGTATTATGATTATCTGTTAAAGTACCATATGGGGAAAGGGCTGTTAAGCATGTTTACCATTCAAAAAGAGCGATTTTTTCGAACAAATATTTCATGCTACATTATTGGATACGGTTAAAATATCATCCACTTTTGGCGAGCAAAACAATCTACCTGAATGTTCTAGCTACGTTGGAATACAAAATCATAGATTTCATCAACTTCAATGGATATAGTTTGCTTATAGTAGTTTGTAGTAAAAATAACGCTCAATCATACGTTCCGCATATTGTAAAATATTTTTAAAAAGAGCTTCCCTGTACCATAACCAATATAGTTCCAATTCTTTCCCACAAAAAATAAAATAAAATTAAAAAATTTAAATGTTGAGATTTTTATTTTTTATTTCTGATATTATACATGGATTATACAATCTTACCTATTTGTGCAGATCTGCATTGTTCAGCCTTTCAGTAGATTTTTTTTCCGCTCTCCGCTCAGCAGAGATCTTTGTTTCTGTAATTTCATTAGTTTTATTTAATCTCACTAGTTTTTATCGATAATATAATATAGTTTTACTTACTTTTCGCGTTCTGTGTGTTTTTCTCAGCGTGATTCTTTTTTTTCGGAGCCATTTTGAACACAGTTTTCAGTTCCGAACCTGGCGTGGGGTTGCCGACACAAATTTTAACGAAGTGAAGTGAAAATTAGCAGATGCTGAACCCAAGAGCGAAAAAATGCATAAGCTCACAACTACATCTTAAAATAACAATATTAGTTATTATCCGCAAGAGGTGAAATGATAACGACTTGTCTAACTCATACAATGTTGTCAATGTTGTTTTTTTTTTAATTTAATGTCTAATGCTAAGAAAATATAAGGAAACTTTGTCGTACACTGTTAGAGTCCTGGATAAGGTCCAGAGACAATATTCAAAGGTTGCAAATTTTTATTCTCTTATTATACTATACTTACTAAATCATATATCATATTGTCACTGTCACTGATACGATCCTGTCATAATTTATTGAGGTAATAAAATTTTGAACATGTATAATGAAATGATACTTGGAAGATATTTCATACTGGTACTGCTACCAATATATTAAGTTAATAGTTAGTACTATATCCCCAACTGTTTTTAATTATGCGGGGTGGTATTAATTATAATCGAACAATGATATTCAATATAACAATAAACATCATCGTTATTTCTCAATACTTATCAACCGCTTTTATTTTGAAATCACCACAATATTTAAAGTTACCGTGAAGTTTATCGTTAATTTAAAATATTTCATAGTTGTCGAAAATACCAGAAGCACGGTATCACAATAATTTTCCTGTGATTTTTATTTTTTTTTTCTTTTTGATAGGAGTTTAACCCGTTAAGGTCATTCTTCCTCGATATGATTTTTATTGTTACTGTGTACTTCATGGTAAAATTGAGATCCAAACCAAAACGAACGTAGGTAAACTTTTGCTTTTTCTACCTATTCTCAATTCTTCGTGTAGCCATTTTTGAAAATAAACAACAATTGCGGTAAATTTTCTCTGCAGGCAAGAGGACCTATCTGGGATGGTGAGTATACCTTTTTAAAGTGTTTGTCTTTTTAAAGAACCGTATTTTGCACATAAGGATATTAAATTTATTTTTCTAGGTTCCCAATAAGGCTATATCGCTTGTGCTAATGGTAAAATTACCACCCGATCGGCGGAAATGGCAGTAGAAAACAAGCCGTCGGAAAGGTGCTGTGCTTTGACCCTCAATAGGATGGACTCAATAGGAGGACGATCACTGGAAAAAGATCCGTAACAAGCGGTTGATATCGCGGAGTCCGGGAGGATCTATCGTAAGTATTCTTTTTTAGTTTTTCTTATCGGAGCAAGCAAAAATGCTGCATAAATACTTGGTACCGTGCAAATGAAATTACGCTCGAAATCCATTTTCATAGAATAGTTTTTCCCCGTTTTATCATATCATTCGTTTCCTATTTTTTTTTCAGGCTGGCGGATTCTGTGCATGAAAAGCAGCTTCCGGTCCACCATGACGTCCACGAATTTTGGCGTCACGCACCACTCGCAGCAGGTCGGTCGGAGCTGCTCTCAAAGCCAATCAGGAAACCATCAGCTACCGAGACCGTCGTCATGAACGAGTTCAAACCTCGGGAGTAAGCCTGAAAATAAATGCTACAGCAGGCGTAGCCCGGATTCCGATCGAGGTGCAAGCTTTTTTTTAAATTGTGAAAAACAGTTATGTGAAAATTTGTTAAAAGGAAGAAAATGAAAAGTGCTTTACAACATTAATAAAATGTGTTCTTTTTCTTCGAACGTTCAAGGTACAGAAAGCCCCTAATCGCGACGAGAAACAGAACAAGTCCGTCAAAATCCGTACCAGGAAGTACCTCAACATGCTGACGAAAGTTGAATGCTGCTGCATCATGGACGACGAAACATATTTGAAGGCCGACTTCGAACAGATCCCCGGCAACCTGTTTTTCACCGCCAAGGATAAGTTTAGCGTTCCGGAGCATTTCCGCCCTCAGAAGATGTCCAAATTTGCGAATAAATTCCTGGTTTGCCAAGCCATTTGCACGTGCGGGAAACGGAGTGCACCTTTCGTGACCCAGGATACGATGAACGGACTGGTGTACATGAAAGAGTGCCCCCAGAAGTGCTGTTTCCTCTCCAATTTCGTGCCGAAAATGTTCAACCCCCAACCCGAGTAAAATGGAATTTGATAGTTATTTTTCAATCCCTGAAAATTTGATAGCAATCGAATGAAAACTTGAATTTTACGAATCAATTTCATCGTAGACACCCTTTAACCGCAGACACCAGATACCCAGACTGATCAGAGGCGCTTGAATCCATACAACTAAAAGTCGCGCAGAATCATACGGCATCTGTCGGGGCATCGTGAAAGTACTGTGCTTCATCAAGAAAAAAATTACCATTGATAATTAACAAGCCAAATGAAAACCGTCTTGATTGAATCACCTATAAGTATTTGAAATTCTATCTCAAATATTTTCATTATCGTTGTTGTCTTCAATGTTAATTGTTTACTTGATTTTCTGTATCATAATAAGAGATGAATGTTATACAAACAATGACTGTTGATCGATTGAGATGAAAAAAAAAAAATACAAACGCAACATGATAGTGGTCTTTAGTTCAAAGCCAATTAATTTTGAGATTCAGTTTTGATTTCAAAATTAATTTATCCGGCTAAGTGACAGTTGAAAATTGTAATGTCTGTTATAAATAATTCACTGAGTTCGGAATTGTTCGTCTTAATCTGAAAGGTTGACTGCTACCAAAAAGATAATTTACATATAACTCCTTGAAAAACTTGAATTCTAATTTATCTTAACTGTTTCTTGGCTCATACCACAGATAGGTACCTCGTACTTAGATAGGTTTGAGGATTGAAATAAGTTATTGACATTCTCGTTGGGATGATTGGAACGTGTTTAGACAATGTAAAAAAAAGCTGAATAATATTTAAGTATGATGAATGTATTGATATGATCTTTAATCGTATTTGCTGCTGGAAGTGTTTGTGGTATAATGCTGGTAATTTCACTAAAACTTATGAATTTTTGAAAAAATAACCTCAGAAACGACCGTGTTTGTTGACCGGGTATTTTTCCCTGCTCAGAAAGAAAATACGTGAGAAATATCAAACAACAACTGTTATGACCATCTCGCGTGAGCTTTCATTACGTCGTATGAATCATCTAGAAAATTGCTTCAAAAGTTATCAAAACAACTTGAAAATTTGTATTTCACATAGAATATGTTGTCCAGGCTACAAATATTCTTAATGGAAAAAAGTTGCGACTAGTTTATGTCAGTTTTTGTTTATTTTTCGTAATAAAACTGTTTGTTTACATTTTGTTTCATACGCGAATGAAAGCTCACGCGAGATTTTGGCATAATTCTGGACTGGGCTGGAAAATTAACCTTAAAAGCGACCATGTTTTTAGACTTTTTTCCCCATCTTAATCCGTACATGAGAGCAAGTTCGCGTGAGAAATGTCAACTTAAAAATCTTTTATTCGAAAACAAAATTGTTGAAAAACTGCATTGCATTTGGAATATTTCAATATGTATGTTTCAAATCCATTTCTCTGTGCTTCCGAAATTTTTTCACCTTTGACATTCAACCCAAATTCTTTTAATCATAGTTTTGTAAAAAACCATATTTCGAAAGTAATTTATTTACTAAATGAATCCATTCTTCAAAAACATATAATTTAAAATAAGGGGTCACCTAAATTTAATGTTCCTTAACCGCTGCCCAGTAAATAAGAAATAATTTCGCTATAACTAAACTTATATATCGATTTCAATGCTTTTCCCACACCACCAAAACGAATTTTGAATGGTAAAAGAATACTATTATCTTGATGCAAACGAAAGTCATTTTTATTTTCTTGTCGTTTTATGGAATGTCAAATATCATATGTCGTGTGAGTGCATTCATTTAATGTTTTGATATTGATGTGAGGAATTCACGTTTGATTTATTTTACCCATGGATAAAATAATTTACATGTGCGATATTCAAAAAATGGTTCGAAATTCTACAAAAAAAATAATAATGAAAAAATAACTTAACCACAGAACAGGAAAAGCTAAGTTATACTTACCAAACAGACTTGGATGATTGAGATTGTTTGTCATGAATCATCATTATGTCAATCAACGCACTTGGTTGGAAATTGTACTAAATTTGCAGGGAAATGCATCATCTCGATGCCAAAAATATTGTTTCCACAACTGCCTCTTTCAGTGGGCCGGTAAAAGAACTAGTTTGATT
>NC_073693.1:278542767-278568357 GCF_029784155.1 Uranotaenia lowii | reverse complement strand
TTTCCGAGTGATGGAAACAATTGTATGTGAGCACCCTCCTCCATTAAGATTTTCCGACTGGAAGGACGGAGGCTTCTCAAAATACCCAAGTACTCATCCATGCCAACTTTGGTATGATTTGCTTAATCCCTTCTCGAGTTATGAAGTCTTATTACTTTTGTATGGCGGAACCCCTCCCCCCTTCCAGGAATAGGGAGGGGTCCCAAACTATTATAGGAACCTTCCCCGGCCTCCAATACCCCCTCCTGCCAAGTTTCACGCAAATCGGTCCAGTAGTTTCCGAGTCTATAGGGAACAGACAGACAGACAGACAGAAATTCATTTTTATATATATAGATTCGAAAATCTTAGATTTTAGCTGCAGTGAAACGAATTCTATTTGATTTTGTAGGAAAACGGTTATTTTAAAACCGTTTTTCATTTTTAAGAAACGGTTGAAAAATAACCATAATCCAAGTTCTCGGTGATATCTCATTTTATGAGTTTTCCCAGAAAACTCATAAAACGACTTGATCCACAAAACTTGCATTATGGTTATTTTTCAAGCATTAATGGTTCAATGTGGCCCAGCGTGTTCAAAAGCGTGTTAATGGTTTTGATGATTGATCGTCTAGGGTGGCGCTTGAAATATGAATGTCGAAATGTTTTCGTTTTGGAAATAATATAATTTAATTTATGCTTATTTATTTTGGTAAGACTATTAAGGTTCAGAATTATGCTAATATTTACAGTCGTTTCTGTCGAATTAATGTGGTTTTGATATTGGCCTTACAAAGAAAATTATTATTATTATTATTATTGACCCGTTACACGGTTGCCCGGATATCATTGAAAAAAGCCGGGATTTTGCCGGGATTTATTCAATTTGCCTGGATATTGCCCGGATATTTGGTCGACAATTTTGAAATCAAATGTCCGGGATATTAACACTAATTTATATAATTTGTAAAATAAATCGTGAACATTATTGACCGACCCAAATTTTTAATGTAAGTTGGGGCCTTGAATCCGAAAATTATATTCAAAGAAAATCTCAGTAGAACAAATATAAAATACAGGAAAAATAAAAAAGATACTTGTACTTAGATTCAAATATCTATGACTGCATAACATCAATTTGGAATCCCTTTTTTCATATTGAAGGTGAATAAATTTGCTATCGATCATTTGAGCTTCATTTTTGCATTATCAACAGTATCGTTGTTATAAGTGAATTGATGATAGGAAAAAGTGATTAAAGATGCATTTCTTTCAGAGAAATTTTGTTATATCAACAGTTTATACTCGATGGAAACATTTAAAAAAAAATCTATGGATGTTAAATATCAATTTAAAACAAAGATTTCAAATGGTTATATACCCCGACTTAGTTACAAAATGGTGTTGATGTTTTGTTGGAAATTCAGTCTAGATGGTTAACCAAAGACAGAAGCTTTCTGATATTATTGACAAATTTCAAGAAGTTGATACCAAACTGCCATCAAAACATTAAAAAATAGTGGAACCACGAAAAAAAAAATAAAACTTGTAAAACTTGGCTTTTTTAATGAAAGTTGATGATGAATACACAACATAATACTAAATACTTTTTAATTCACTTATAACTTGCAAGGTTGTCTGCTAAAATTTGCATTGTTATCAACGCCATTCAAAATTTGTCACAGGGAGGTTCAATTTTCGGCAAAACCGTTTTCCTGTTTCGATACAGTGTGTAAACCAATTCATGTACCCAATCTCTTACGGATAAACAACAAAAAGTACCATGACAAAAATGTATAAACCCACCTTACTTATCGATGTCTCTTTGAATATCGGGTCGTAGTTATCATCACCGTATCTACCTGTTCCTTCCAAAGGATCCGAACCAAAAAGGCCGACAACGACAACGAGCCGCTTTTCACCCGAAAAGACAAAAACCCACCGGAAACAATAGGAAAAACTTTGCAGACAACCGGAAGAATTTAATTGCTTTTCAAAATATGCCTCATATGGCTGCTGCAGCTTAGCGTAGCGTACCTAGATATAGTTTGTAACTTCTCTTCTATCTTGATCGAGAAGAAATTTTCCCATTTTATGAGGAGAAGAGGTGGAAAAAAGATGGAGAAACAATAGAGATGATTCTGGTTCGTCTGGTGGGAAATGCTAATGGTTTTAAGAATTTGCTGCTTTGCTTTGTGGAAAGGATTTGGGAAAGTATTTCAGTTTTGCATTCGTTTGAAGTGTTTTTAACAAAATTATTTGCATAGCAAAATAGGTTTGAGTTGATAATACGGTGCATAGAAAGAATGCAAATGTGAAGGAGGGAGTATTTTTTTATTTTATTTTTGATTCAATTTTGGAAGAGAGTAGCCTAAAGTGAAAAAGGTTTACGAATGTAAAATAAAAAAAATATATCATCGAAACGACCAATGGCTATTGACTCATGAATTTGATATTTCATTTCCGAGAGCCATAAAAGGGAAAAAACTAGTGTTGAAAAAAACTTTACGACTGTTCAAGCTACTAATCGATCCGACAGAGGGTGGACAAATGTTCTTTTCCTGTAACCATAAACCTTGGATCGAAGATGAAGTGCCTTTGGACCACACAATAAATATCTCTCCCCTATTTTTATAAAACATCACATTAGCGATTCAAAAACTTATCCAAAAGTGCTGACAAGCTTGTTTTTATTGAGTCATAAATTTATGTGCTCCGCTAGATGATAACAACTTCCATCTTTCTGAGTTCATCTTTGGTTGATTGATTTTTAATGAACAGTTTTTGGATTTTAAAAATATAATTAATGTTTGTTTTAACTTGAATAATTTTGGGCCGAATATGATATAACTTTTGAGACTTTCGAAACTAGGAAAAACATCTTAAACAAATGTTAATTAAAAGCTTAAAAATCTTATCAGAATCAAGGAAACAACAATCCCACTTCAAAATAAAATGTACAAATTCGCATAAATATTCTGCTGTTAGCATGTTCAAAGCGTTTCGCTGCATTTGTCACATTAATTATTCATGGCCGTTTTTATTTAACCCTAACGTGGGCACCTACTTCCTCGAAGTCGCGACTGGAATGAAGAAGGAGCAAAAAAAATACCGCACACATTCCCGGACCGAACCAGTTGACAGAGCGGCAAAAAATCATCATACCCGAAGCAATGGTAATGGACAGGAAAAACGATTGGATTTTGTGGTATTTTTCTTTCAACTGTTGTTTTGGTTTCTTCTTGCCTTCAAGGGGTATTGAAGCTTTCCTGGTTGCATTTATTATTTCTCAGGAAAACCGAAAAACAAATGCCTTCGAAAAAATTAATAAAAAGTGAAAACATGACCAATTATTCGAAAAATATACTTAACCTGAAAAATATACATTTCGCGTACAAATAGCCAAAATTGTCAAAATTGCTAAAATTGTCAAAATTGTCGAATTGTCAAAATTAACAAAATTGTCAAAATTGTCAAAATTGTCAAGATTGTCAAATTGTAAAAAATGTCAAAATTGTAAAAATTGTAAAAATTGTAAAAATTGTAAAAATTGTAAAAATTGTAAAAATTGTCAAAATTGTAAAAATTGTCAAAATTGTCAAAATTGTAAAAATTGTAAAAATTGTTAAAATTGTCAAAATTGTAAAAATTGTGAAAAATTGTAAAAATTGTCAAAATTGTCAAAATTGTCAAAATTGTCAAAATTGTCAAAATTGTCAAAATTGTCAAAATTGTCAAAATTGTCAAAATTGTCAAAATTGTCAAAATTGTCAAAATTGTCAAAATTGTCAAAATTGTCAAAATTGTCAAAATTGCAAAAATTGTAAAAATTGTAAAAATTGTAAAAATTGTCAAAATTGTCAAAATTGTCAAAATTGTCAAAATTGTCAAATTGTCAAAATTGTCAAAATTGTCAAAATTGTCAAAATTGTCAAAATTGTCAAAATTGTCAAAATTGTCAAAATTGTCAAAATTGTCAAAATTGTCAAAATTGTCAAAATTGTCAAAATTGTCAAAATTGTCAAAATTGTCAAAATTGTCAAAATTGTGAAAATTGTCAAAATTGTCAAAATCGTCAAAATTGTCAAAATTGTCAAAATTGTCAAAATTGTCAAAATTGTCAAAATTGTCAAAATTGTCAAAATTGTCAAAATTGTCAAAATTGTCAAAATTGTCAAAATTGTCAAAATTGTCAAAATTGTCAAAATTGTCAAAATTGTCAAATTGTCAAAATTGTCAAAATTGTCAAAATTGTCAAAATTGTCAAAATTGTCAAAATTGTCAAAATTGTCAAAATTGTCAAAATTGTCAAAATTGTAAAAATTGTCAAAATTGTCAAAATTGTCAAAATTGTCAAAATTGTCAAAATTGTCAAAATTGTCAAAATTGTCAAAATTGTCAAAATTGTCAAAATTATCAAAATTGTCAAAATTGTCAAAATTGTCAAAATTGTCAAAATTGTCAAAATTGTCAAAATTGTCAAAATTGTCAAAATTGTCAAAATTGTCAAAATTGTCAAAATTGTCAAAATTGTCAAAATTGTCAAAATTGTCAAAATTGTCAAAATTGTCAAAATTGTCAAAATTGTCAAAATTGTCAAAATTGTCAAAATTGTCAAAATTGTCAAAATTGTCAAAATTGTCAAAATTGTCAAAATTGTCAAAATTGCCAAATTGCCAAAATTGTCAAAATTTTCATAATTTTCAAAAATGCCTAAATTATTAGAATTTTTACCAATGTCTGAATTTCTAGAGCATGTTACATAAAGAGTATTGCCTTCCAATTCAATTAATGTTTTTGATCCAACTATTCCATCCCAATTAGGAACCTATAATTTTTTACAAAAACATGAAAAAATACTCTGTGGTAAACATGTCAACAATCGAAGACGTCTTGACTCTTATCGATTTGGTTAAAAAAAAACTTTCTGGGTTGTTGTTATGCTGTTTTTTATTAATTTATGGAGGTCCGAAATTGGGTGACAAATTTGGTTTTATTGATGTGGGAAATTGCGGGTCCAGACAAAAAAAAATGCTCCAACATGCCCGAGAGGTGTCCAAGTGATTTATGTTCGTTACTTTCGCCTCGCCTTATTATTTTTGTTTTTTAGTCATGGCATATTCGCTCACTCTTTTTGCTGTTAGACTGATATAGAAGAGGTCGTAACTGATGCCAGTCTGAATCAACTTCAACATGTACATTATACAGATATTGTTTTACGCTTTCATGAGAACACGAGAAAGTAATTTGTGAATTTGCTCAACGTAAACTTGATTCAGTAAATGTATCTAACCAATTTGCTCGAAAACTAATAATATCCATCTTTGATGGATCTATATCCAAATATAGATAATAGAAATTTCTCTGTTCTATATTTTAATAGTTTAAGAATGCAAGACGGCTGACAACAGCCCTGTGCTTTTTTCACAGCCAATGCATTCATGTCTTACTCGGTCGTCTACTCAATAAAGCTAAACCATTGATACGATTTTGTTTTGAATTGACACGTCATCTTACCATGGGGTGGTTTGCTACTAAAAAAGTCCTTGTTGAACGACCCTTCCGATAGATTCACTCAATGGAAAAAATATTGATTTTTTTAATATGAATGATTGAAAATCACCAATTTTTATCTACAATTTGTTTTAAATTGGTCAATAGATAAATGAACTATAAGTTTACTTATTTTGGATTAACCAATTGGCTTTAAGGACCTGCAAAATAATTTTCCCTTGAATAATATGTACTAACATATAACTATTTTTGACTTACATATGTATACATTGTTCAAGCAAAAATGTTATACGAAAAAAATTTCCATGAAACCACCCACCAAACAACCCCCCCCCCCCCCCCCCCTCATGAGCCGGTTCTTCCTACGGCCGTGGGGACGACCTTTTTTGCTGACCCCTGCCCTAAAATTAGACTTCTGAAATCAATTGCCCCTGATGTAAAATTCTAGGTACTTTTTTCATTACAATCCGCTGTTTAATCACGAAAACATCGCAAAAACAGTAAATATTTCATATGGATGACCTCTTCCTGCGATCCCTGATCCAAAATTGAGCACCTGAAACGAATTGCCCATCCCTGAAAACTTCCGTGTGCTAATTTTGATCTCATACGTTGTAAAATACCATCAATATCGTAAAAACAATAAACAGTTAATATGGACGACCCCTCTTGCCGAACCCCTGACCCAAAGCTGGACTCCTAGGACTGACTCTCTCTGCAGCTGCGCAGAATGCCATGTTATCAAACGTTAGAAATCTGACGGTAAAAAGTGATACTCCGGTTAAAATTGACGAGCAAATTAAAAGCAAAACCAGAAATTTTTCATTAGCTAAATTGGAGGAAACGGTTCGTTTCAAACCAAATATTGAGCAGGATATGAGTATCACACGTAAAGATTTGAAATCAAATTTTGATCCGATATCAATGGGAGTAACATCAGTTCGTTATATTGAATCATCAGGTGAAGTGTTGGTGCGATGTAGTACGAAAGAAAAAGCACAAAGTTTTATGGCTCATTCTACAAAAGTTTTAGGTAAAAAATATTTTGTAGAAATTAAGCAACCTACCAAACCCAAAGTTAAAATTGTGGGATTTGAAGAATCAGATGATTTTGATGAAAACTATTTTGTAAAGTTATTGAAAAAGCAGAATAATTTGTTAGACTCTGTTATTACGGTGGTCAAGATAGAAAAAAATAAGAAATGGACGTACAATCCAATGATTGCTACCTTAGAAGTTGATTCGCAAACATTCACTACATTAATAAAACGTGGGAAATTTAATGTAGGATGGGAGCGTTGCAAAATTTATGAGGCCATTAGCGTTCTAAGATGTTATAATTGCTGGAGATATGGCCATAAAGCTGAATATTGTAAAGAATCAATCTGTTGTGCTAAGTGTGGCAAAGGCCACGAAATTAATGAATGCAATTCTCAGTTTGAGAAATGTGTAAATTGTGTCAACTTCAATAGCACAATTACACCTGAATTGGAGAAAATAGTAGATATTGGTCATCCAGCTTGGAGTTATGATTGCGAGATATACAAACGCAAAGTTTCAAAAGCTAAAAAATTCATAGACTACGGTAAATAGCAATCAAAATCTGATATTGTGTATCTTAATGTGTGTGGTTTGACAAGTAATTTTGAAGAAATTTGCATATTGATCCAGGATCTGAAACCAGCTGTTGCAGTTTTAGTTGAAACTCACTTGACTGAAGATTCAAATTCAAATTCTTTGAACATAAGTGGTTACACTACGATACATTGTTTCTCTCATTCAAGGCATACTGGAGGAGTCTCAATGTTTGTTCGGAACATTTACAAAATCGTCATTTTGCTTAATGCTAACGTAGAAATGAATTGGATTCTGGCAGCAAAACTGAATGATGGAAAGAAACGAATAGTCGTTGGAGGAATTTACCATTCACCGAGCGCAAGTAATCTTCGCATCCTGGATATTCTTGAGAATCATTGGCTTAAGGAAACAGTTGAAGAAGAAATCGATAACATTTTTTTGTGGCGATTTTAATATAAATTTCAATAAAGAAGCAGAGTGCCGAGACTTGAAACGTGTTATGGAGGCATATGGTTTTCGACAAATTGTCACTGCAGACACCCGTATAACGGTTTCCAGCAGTACTAGAATAGACTTGGTTTTCACAAATGTGGAAAGAGCTGAAGCGACTATCATTCCAGATTATCGCGTATCAGACCATGAGTCAATACAAATATTTGCGGGGTTAGAACCTGAAGCTGACATACCCGAAACACATCAAATAATTAATGACTGGAGTCAGTATAAAAGCAACAAATTACGTCAACTTCTTGAGGCAGGTTTGCCAACCCCGAGATGCGCAGACTTTAATGAGCTGGTAAGCCGTTTCGATTTATTGTTAAAAAATAGTGTTAATGCACTAGTAAAGCGGAAAAGTGTTAGCCAAACATCGGTACTAAATGGTACTGGTTCGGGTACTAATTGGTACTCTAGTAGTCTTAGTGAGATAAAAAAACGAAGAGATAAGCTTTATAAACAATTTTTAAGAACTAAATGCGAAAGAAGTTGGCGTAACTATAAAGTTGTAAGAAACGAATACTCGCGTAAAATAAAAGAAGCGAAAAACCAATCTATTCAAGAAGAGCTAGAGAGAAACAAAAATAATGGAAAGTTATTATGGAAGTCGATAAAACGACTAATGAATCCGAGTGGAGCCAAATCTGACTCGGTCTCGTTTAGCGGTGTTGAAATTACAGATGAATCTGAAATTGCAGAGAAGTTTAATGACTTCTTTATCGATAGTGTCATGGAAATTCATGACAGTATTCTATCAAGCTCTAATGGCTGCTTGAATCAGCTAACCTACAATGGCGGAGATTTTCGCACTTTTGAACCATTGAATAGCCAAGAGTTCTTTGAAATAGTGAACAATATGAAACCAACGGCGGGTATCGAAAATGTTTCCCTAAGAGTTTTTAAAGATTCTTTATCTGTACTAGCGAGTCCGTTACGAGATGCTATAAACACAAGTCTTCAAACAGGGATAGTACCTGATACGTGGAAGTGTTCAACTGTAGTGCCTATAGAAAAACAGAAAAATGCACGAGAGGAAACGTTATTCCGTCCTATAAATATGTTGGAAATACAAGAAAAAGTGCTAGAATTAGCAGTAAAAAAACAGTTTTTAAACTTTATTGAGTCCCAAGAAATACTTATTGCAGAGCAGTCTGGATTTAGGAAACAACATTCAACAGAAGCTGCTGTGAATTTGATACTTCGAAACTGGAAGATCAATATTGAAAATGGTAGCTACACAATTGCTGTGTTTTTGGATTTTAAGAGAGCATTTGAAACGATTGATCGGTTATTGCTGATAGATGTACTAGTGAGAGTTGGTATCAATGATACGGTTCTTAACTGGTTTAAGAATTATTTAGATAACAGAATGCAAAGAACAAAATTTGGTTCATCTTACTCGCGATACAGAGAAAATAACTTAGGTGTCCCACAAGGAAGTGTCCTGGGTCCATTGTTATTTATGCTGTACATCAACGACATGAAACAATGCCTACAGTACGGTCGTCTTAAGCTATTTGCGGATGATTCAGTCTCCTACTGGAGTGGAAATGACTTAGAGCTTGTTATTCAAAAAGCAAATGCTGATTTGAAAAATATTGCAGATTTCCTAAAACAGAGAAAGTTGTGTCTGAATCTCAATAAAACCAACTAGATGATCATTGGCAACCGCAAAATTGGAGAGTGTCTAAACTTGTTGATTGATGGTTGTGCAATCGAAAAAGTACATCAAGTTAAATACTTAGGAGTACAGATAGATGAAAAGTTAAATTTTATAGCCCACATTGACTACACTATTAAGAAGATTGCCATGAAATATGGAATACTTTGTCGGATAAGCAGATATATGACTTTCTGGTCAAAAATTATCTACGTGAAATCTGTTATTATGCCACACTTTGATTATTGCGCTACAATATTGCTTCATGCATCAGACACGCAGACAAAGAGGCTGCAAAGGATACAAAACAAGATAATGCGAGTGGTAATACGATGCAACCGATATAAAGTCTGCTTCATTTAATATTGGAACAAATTCTTTTGCTCATTGTGGCGCTCCTAGTGGACGGATTTGGAAACTTTTTTCACCCACGTGTCGGGAAATTCATTACCTTTCACCATGTATTTATGTCATAACACCAAACGATAGCATTTTGTAAACAACCGCCATGGAAGCCGAACGGAGAGATCAAATTGTGCACAGTTTTCTTACGAGTACGAGTACGAGAATTTCTTCGAAACAGCAATGAATAATTTTTTTAATTTTTTTTTTATGAAAGAGTAAAGAAAATGCTACATTTGTATGAAAAACAAATTATGAATTCGTTAATAAATGACTGAACTACACGCAATTGTTTGTGTTCCAATATTAAATGAAGCAGACTTTACATCCGTCGAACTTGGTCAGCACTTGGTCGTACAGCTTTCGAGCACGGATTCTGGCCACATTGTTCTGCTTCAGCGTCCGATTTGGCTGTTTGCTGGCTCGGAATGACCTTATTCCTTCCCGGAGACGAATTCGTCGCACCGTACTGTGAGCGGCCTGGAACTTATTGGCCAAATCGCGGTCTGAAAGATTGGGATTCCTCTTGACGGTCTTGATGACTTTCCCACGCAGTTTCCGGTCGACAGTTCCACTCCGACGCTTCGAATGCGGCTTCCGAGCCGTCGTCAATGTTTCCTTGTACTGCTTGATAACACGCCATACGGTATTTCTGGGCATTTTAAGCTGTTTAGCTAGCTTCGATGCCGGAAACAATGGATTTTCAAGAAAACTGTGCACAATTTGATCTCTCCGTTCGGCTTCCATGGCGGTTGTTTACGAAATGCTATCGTTTGGTGTTATGACATAAATACATGGTGAAAGGTAATGAATTTCCCGACACGTGGGTGAAAAAAGTTTCCAAATCCGTCCACTAGGAGCGCCACAATGAGCAAAAGAATTTGTTCCAATATTAAATGAAGCAGACTTTACTCCTAGTGCTCTTATGCTTGATATGTTGCAATGGATGTCAGTAAAGCAGAGGATTGCTTACAACAGTATGATTTTTATCTACAAAATGAAAAAAGGAATGTTACCATCCTATTTATTGGACGGTCTGCAGTACGGAGTTGACATACACGGATACAATACAAGGAGAGCCCGAGATTTCAGACTACAAAATACAAAAAAAGAGATGACCAAACGATCTGTGTTCTACAATGGACTGAAACTGTATAACAGCCTACCACGGAGCATCAAAGACAGTTCAAACTTGAATATTTTTAAGAAGCTGACAATAAATTACATAAAACACACAATTTGAAACAAGGATTAATCCTAAAAAGGATCATACAATAGTGATGAAGATCTGACGGAACATCAGATAGAAATTTGTACGGTGATGGACATACGCGGGAGTAAGACGAACAAGTCGTACAGAAATTGACAACATAAGTAAACAATACCGTCAAACGGGGCATCATGCAACAGCGGGGTTCGATGCAACATTTATATAACACTACATTGAATCAATTTTTAATTTAATGTATTGTAATAAAGTTATCTTTTAATGATAACAAAATGATGATGACATAATTTCTCACATTTTAAGCTAGTTTTCTTAAATTTTTTATTTTTATGTAAAATTTGAAAAATCGAGCAATAAATGTACAAATTTTAACATTTTTTGATGCCGAAAAAAACTTTACCCAGTATGACGGATCGGCTTGATAAAATTGTCTACAAACTTTTTACTGGTTTCCTCATGTTGTATCAACATTGTTGGTGTAAAAATATTTTTCGAAAAATCATCCTTTTTTTTTAAATAATTATTTTTAAAATTCAGTTAGGTGGCTGGGGTTAAATGCAACAAAATGCAAATCAAAGAAATACCTTGTAAATCTCGTTTCCATGTGTTGGAATATGAATGTTTTGTATCACGCGTTTGTGAACATTGAAATTTCATTCATCCAAACATTTATTTTTATTATTTCAGCTTTTAGAATTTTTCGTAGTATTATTTAACCCCTAAATGTATGCAGCATCCTTATTTTCAGAAAAAATGTGAAAATTAGTTTTAACAGACCCAAAAACTACTGACATTGGTATTGCCATGCGTAATGGACTTTAAGGCATCGCCAATATAATAAAAACCATAAATTTTTGTACGTGTTCATAAGTTTTTTCATTAAAAACAAAGTTTGTTGCAAGTTACCCCATTTTCTAAGGAGGGTGAAAATCGCATGTTTTCAGAAAATTAAAAATAACTGAAGAAACCTATAATTTTTCTAACTACGTCAATTGGATATCCCAGCATCCTTAAAACTTTTGATGCAAAAGAGGTAGGATTAACTATGAACATAAGTTTTTAAGAAGCCATTGAAGTTGAAAATTGTTGCATGTTGCCCCAGTTGACGGTACATATTATCCTAAGGATAAACTGTCCCTCCTTCTTCAAAAGATGCGTATGGGGTGGAGGAAGGACCCAAATGGGCCTGTGGGACCATCACATAAAATAAAAATAAAAAAAACTCCTCGAATCGACTACTCGTCCCTTCAAATTCTCATGTGCAAACTTTCATTTCAATCATCGAAAATCTGACCCAAAATTCAATATCTGAAATCAATTGCTCATTAGACTGCCCCAAATTTGTATGGGAAATATCAAACTTGTGAAATGTTATGCGCTGCAGGCTTAAATTGATCCTAGGCCTAGTACAAGGTCTCATGCCAAATTTGGGCCAGATCGTATCACGGGAAGGGATCGCTCAACGAGCCTGAAGTTTGTATGGGATTTTGAGACATTTTGTTGGGGAGAAACATGAAAATTTAGTTTTTCATGATTAATTTTGTTTTCTTTCGGCCGATTTCTTTAGAAAACGGTTTTTCTTAAAGCCTAAACTATGAAAAATATTTCATCCGAAGACTGCATGTCAATTCGACTTATGATAAAAAAAGTTATTAGACTTCAGAAATAGGGTAACTTTTTTCAGGGTGATATTCATCGCTGTTAATGCTGCGTCAAAATGTTCGAAGCAGTGCCTCTCATTAGTAGTGATGAATATCACCCTTAAAAAAGATAGTAATTTTTTTATGCTTAATAACTTTTTTATTTTAACTCGAATCGAAATGCAGTCTTCGGATGAAACATTTGTCATAGTGTTGGCTTTAAGAAAACCCGTTTTCAAAAGAAATCGGCCGAATGGGATCAAAGTTATTCATGAAATACTGGGTTTTCGAGTTCCTCCCGAACAAAATGTCCCAAAATCCCCTACAAACTTTAGGCTCATTGAGCGACTCCTCCCCGTGATCCGATCTGGCCCAAATTTGGCATGAGACCTTGTACTAGGCCTAGGATCAATTTAAGCTTGCAGCGCAAAACTTTTTCAAATGTCGGGTCATTTGGGGCACTCTATTGCTCATCTTTCAAAACCCCCATGTACAAATTTTCATCACAATTCGACGAAAAATAACGTCAATGTCGCGAGAAGAATAATTGTCTTGTTCGGACAACCCCCTTCAGAAGAGGTCATCCGAAAACCTGAAAATATTTTTCATCATTCCTAGTCTAAATGGGCATCTACGCCAAATTTCAGCTATATAGTACTTAAGCCGACTGAGCCTATACCTTGAGGACAAACAAACAAACATACAGAAAGTGCTTTTTATTATTTACATGCTCTTTTATTTTAACTCAAAATTTAGTACGACCGAGGTTCAAAACATAGTTCGATTCTATGAACTTAAAGTTAAGTACCCTTTTTCCTCCTTGCGATGGTTCAAAACGGAGTTCGAATTTGCGAACTCAAAATTGATCCTTTTTTCCTTCGGCGAAGGAGCAAAGCTGAGTTCGACCTTATGAACTAAAAATTGAGCTCTCTTTGTTGGATTGAAAACACTTAGCGAATTCAGTTCGAACCGGAACAGCAACCAACGAACACGTCGCAAAATTTTGTCGTTTCGGAACAATTACCGGAAGACTATGAAGGAAGTTCATAATGGAATGCATGTTCACCGTGTCAGCGTAAAATTCTGTCGGTCATTGTCCTCATACGGTGAGCGGCTTGGAATGTCCGGAAACTTCCGGATCTTGTTTACTTCCCGTAGGAAGTAACATCCGGAAGTTTTCATTGACCGGAAGTGTCAAAACTTTCCACCGCTCTGTAATTGCGATGCAATGTACCGGAACAGCAACATCCGGGTACAACAAATTTTAATCATCCTTTAATTCCCTGAAAATAAGCTACCCTCGAAAAAAGGATAAATTCGAGTTCGTCTGCCGAACTTAGTATTGAGTATGCCTATCAGATCTTAGTTTTGAGATTGCCCAGACAAACTCAAAGTTGAGGGCTGCCACTGAAGTGCTGTTTTGAACCAAAACTACTTAATTTTGAGTTTAAATAAAAAGAGCGTGTACATATTTTGCTTTCTGTGTTAATTTTTTCTTTAAAAAATGCTAAATACTTTCTTATATTGTAAAAACATAAAATGAGTTTGACTCCATAAAATCTATAACCATTTGAAAAAAGAGTTGTTTTAATAAAGTTCTAAAAGAAAATATTTTAAAACATTGTCAAAATATGTTACTTTTGCAAGGATTCAATCAGTAAAACCTCTGAACATTATTTTTTATAGAGGTTTGTTTTTCATTTGGAGGTTGAGTTTCTGAAATCTCAGACAAAACGCAACTTTGGACTTCTCTATTGGGGAATTCCTTCATTCATTTAAATGTGTAAAAATAACTAACCCACATAACCCATTTTAAAACTTCATAAGCAATGAATTTTAACTGCTCTAGTGTACCTATCTGCAAGCAGATCCATGAAATTGTCGGTATCACAAAGCAGTTAAACAACTTCCAGAACGGCGCGGCGGGCGAAGGGAGGCAATAAATAAATGGGTGGGACGGGTTAAGCTATGTCTTTCATGAAGCAACTTGCTCAATTAACTCTTACTAAGGTCGTGAATCGTGCGATGAACCGGTGGTGACCCCTGTGCCGGTGGGCTGGAAGTGCCCGGGAAGTGCGGTCACAAATAATCTTTAACTTTGTTATGATGCCGTTTAGGGGCCGCCGCTTTCCCTAATTGTTTCACTGCAAGCAACATTAAGCACATCAACACGTGGCATGTGTGTGTGTATGTTATGTTTAAGCCAAGAGAATGCGACACATATCCGGAGAACGTTGAAGAGTCTGTTGAAGGCTGAAGGTAAGGGTGCCATCAATATGTGGCCACTGCCAACCCCGAGCAGACTTTTATGGCAAATTAATACCTAATTTTGCTATCATGCCTTGACAGTAAAATGAGGTATCATTTTGCCCGAATAAAGGTGGTACAATGCCAAAATTTGGGTCTCATTTTCCATATACGGATGCCTCGATTATACCAACTGTTGTTTTCATTGAAACCTTAATGATGCCTTGTTTAGCCAACGTTATAAAATGATTTTGGAGAGCATAATGATACCACTTTAAGGTATAATTTTATGCCAAAATTTGGCATCGTCATGCCTCCTTAATTGTATTAATCAAGGATGGCTAAAAGAGGTATCAAAAAACATTCATTGAAACCAAAATTTGGCAAAACTGTACTATCCGTATATAAAAATTAGGCAAAACTGTGCTATCCGTATATAAAAAATCAGTGCCATATTTTGGCATTATACCACCATTATTCGGAACAATTATACCGAATTTCGCTAAAAAGGCATGATAGCTGAAGAACTTTAAACCATCGAATGGTTTACTCCAACAATATCAGAAGATCGTTTTATGTGGTTTTATTGTATACACTCAGGCGTTATATTGAGCGGTGTATGAATATCGTCTTTTCAAACGCGACTTCAGAAATAAACATCGCCATGTGTTATAAATAGCGGCTGCACTTATGGTTGCATAAATTAAGGCGATTTTAAATCTTCAGTTTAGCATCCAAAAGTGATAGAAAAAATTATAAAAGGTACCATTTTAAAAGCGTTTAAATTTGAATTACTACCTCGCTATTCCAACCAGTTAAATGCCTAAATTTATTCTCACCCAAATGCTTTTATCTTCGAATTAAGTTCGAAATCAGATAATACTGCCGCAATTTTACAGCTAACGAAATAATTCAATTTGTTTTTCTCATGGAAATATCTATAATCATTACACGCACAAGGGCGCTTTAAATGAGCAATAAACAAAACATCGAATTATATTCTCAAGATTGGAAACAAATATGCGTTTTTTGCTTTTGTATAAGATTTTCATAAATCTTTTTTTTTATATTTATGAAGTTTGCAATATGTACAATATTATTATTTTGAAAGTTACAGTTTTCTCAAATATTATGAATATTTCGTTCAATTTCAAAAATATACATGGTGGTGATCATAGTTCATCGCTCAATCTGAACATACCACATTTTGCTAGAAAGCGGAGTTGAAATTACTGTTTTCAAAAACAAAGAAGAAAATATCTGTATAGTTTTACGCTGTCATTTTAGTTTTAATTTGACGAAAATAAATCCTGCCTGCACAGTATCAAAAAACCTTTAAAAATTACAAATATTTGGAACAATACATTTAACGTAGTTTACATGACAAATGCTGTAATGCAAAAATACTCGAGTAAGCAGAACTCGTTATAAAAAATAAATCTACATGATCATGTATTCTGTACAGTAGAGGTAGTTTTACATGAATGTTTTTGGTAGCTTTTAGAGGTGTTAACCCCAATGCAATGCTCATGTCAAATCTGAAGAATAAAAAAATTTCAGTACATAATGCTGTTTTTATAAAATAACATTTAAATTAAAAATAAACTTTAAAATTTTTTTTAGTACAAAACGAACATTGCTCAAAGTTAATTTTAAATTTGTAAAAAATCAACAGAATGAAAAATTCATCTTTATGAAAGATACCCTATATTGTTAGACTGAAGGTGCTTTCCTTTTTTGACAATGATTTAATGTTTTCAACTTTTCAGATACTGCCATTAATAAACTTAACTGATATATATTAAGCTCTTCAAGTAAAATGTGACCAAAAAACTATCTAACATATTTTCATGAAGGTTTATCTTAACTTAATGATTAGATTAACAATTGAGCTTATGACTTTACGCGAAGTGCATATTAAAAAAACAATTAAAGCTAACATTATATGAATAGAAGTTTTCTATGCGATTTTCCGGTTGAATAATCACTATCATTTTATTCCAAGGAATTCCATGGTTAAACTGGAAAAATAAATCGGCTTCGTTACGGGAACAATTGTACCACCGGGATTCCTCGTGTGTAGAAATATTAGTCTCAACCATCGGTTATCTAAAAATAAAAGTTATCACAATATTAGGCAATGTTTCATTACATATTACTCATAATTCTATTTGATTTGAAACAAACTAAAGTGGAAATTATTCAGAATTCAATTCTAAAATCCGAAATGCTCTTAATAATTATCCTCTTTAATCAGAATGTCAGAGCAACTGTTAAACATTAAATTGATTTTTATACTGCACTTTATAGACAGTGCAAATTTAGATTATTCAAGCATTTAAAAAAAATTTTTTTGAATAAATTTTATTTTTATTGTTCCAAAACCGAAGACTTCAGGTTTTATCCAAGAGCTAGTATTAAACAAAGATTCAGAATGCAACTTTCAAAATCTATTACAACTTCTGATAAAAGCTTCATTTTAAACTTAGTAAAAAAAATAATGAATTTCAATGAAAATCTTACCAACGTTTGTGTTTAATTTGGCATGAAACCGCTGATGTAAGAATGTTATCGATTTTAAAACTAGCTAACTAACGACATTAGCAGAAGTTAGAGCAAATTTAGAGAGTAATTCAATTTAAAAAAAAAAAGAGATGAACTATGTTCTATCTAGCTAAACGACTGAATGAATATGACCGAATGATGACAAAAAATTTGCAAACTGATCGATTTTTTTTATATAAACGCCTTACTGTAGAAAATGCATTGATAATGGAGAAGAAGGACATATCTGTTCATTCTTATCCAAAATTTGAGCGTTGTCTATACTGCCGCTACTCGCATAAGGCCGATGACATAGTGAGTGCGATGCGATGCGAACCGGCGGATGCGATTCAATGCGGCGAACCACATTTGATGAAAATGTATGTGAATCGCTTAAACCTGACATACTCAACGCGGCTAAGCAGATGTCAATTTGTTCCGCCGCTCGAGTTCGCATTGGTCGCGTTCGCCAATTCGCATCGCTCTCATTATGTCATCGGCCTAACAGTCTCATATTTTAGCGTTTCCTATTCATATGGGACTGTTATGCGAATAGGGGCAATATACAATGGCGTAAAAAATATTGATCGGATTGCAAAATCTGTTCTCGGAATTTTAAGTATTACTGAAAGTGAACTATTTTAAGGTACCTTTAACATGAGCTGATAGTTTAAGATTTTTTAAGTTACAAGGTATTACGAATTGTTATCATGCTCTTGTTAAGTTCTTCATGACTTTTCCGAACCGAAATGTATTAGTAACTAAAATCGAAACATACCTTGTTATTGATGATTTTGTCTTTTCCAAGCAAAACTTGATTCGCTTCTGTCCGGAAACTCCTCCATTTTCCGCAGGTGGATGAAAAATGTTCCTTAAGCAAGGAACATACTTGGGTAGATTCATTTCTTCAAATTGAATGCAGGGAATTATAATCGCAGATTCAGCTGATGATTCGTAGCTTTAGCGGAATTATTGTTTCGGCGATTGTCTCCAGCCTCGACTGCTGCTGGTGATATTTTACTACGTTGTATTTTCTTGGTGGAGAACTCGATCAAAACCAATCCGCCTGTTCGGTAAATTTTTTTGTGAGCAAGGTGCAGATAGTAGAGGACGGAATCCCAGAGGGTCGGTTTGAAAATCAACCTCAATCCGAGACGAGTTAGTGGACATTATCTAAGTCCGATCCGACAGAACAACTGGTTTGTTTTTCGATTTGAGTGTCGATGTCAGCTTAAAAAATGATATTATTTCAATCTTCATCGAAATCAACCGGTATGAAAAGAAATTACCTTGTTCCCGTTTCATTGCCACCAGCAGCACCTTGCTCTTGTCGTCCACCAGACAACTGGCACCCGCTTCCGTCTGGATGAGACCATCCACACACTTTTACTTACTGCTTTCCCCGCCAAGCATCAAATACGGACATTCCTCTTAGCCTTTTTCAGCCTTTCCCGAATCGTATTGCGCTGCACCTTCACTGCTTGGATGCTTTCTCAGGAGGACATGCTTGCTGTTGGCTGTGGGGTTCGGTCCCGACGGCTACCATGAGTAACCCCAGATGTAATGGCCCTAAAATTTGCACAAATTAACCCGAATTCACACGCACGAAGCCGTAAGCAACGCAACCGTTTGATACACACAAAAATACCGTTCTGATTTTGACAGCGTGTATATAAATTTTGCATTTCGCATACGGATCAGTGAAGTACAATATATGCCCAGCATTTACTTCCTCGTCTCTTCGAATATTTTGCTGATTTTTTTAAAAATTGAATAACATGTATATTCTAATTGATGTCGTTATTGAATGTTAAAATAAAACAATAATTTGGAATTCATATTTAAAAAACTTGCTTATGTTTATAAGAAATTATAAATTTTTGATTTACTTTTTTTTATTCTGTTTTTAATTGTTTAAAATGATTTTGAACATTAAATTGTAATGTATATAGAGATTAAAATGGTTTTCAGTTGTTAAATAAATTAAAAATCGGTATCTTAACTTTAATAATTTATTTATCTGATCATCAAAGCAATCGAAATATTCCCTTTTTTCTTCTTCTTCTTTCTGGTTTCAGCAGTGCCTTGCCTGCTGATGATGAATGGACCGGTGTCTATGACCATATTGTCAAGTCATTTGACTGTCGACTCTTTTTTCATGTGGGTTATCTTTCATGCTTATGATAACATCAACTTCGTTATAGGTCTACAGGTTTTGATTTGTTTCCTAACTACACCGGTGCCGTGGTTGAATTAAAGGGAATATTTCAATTGCTTTGATTCAGTACAATAATACAACCAAGTTGGCTTACAACACATTATAGAGTATATGATCATATTTATCATGGCAAAAAATAATTCAAGTTTAAAAACAAATAAAAAATTTACGAACTGTATGAACCATTTTTTTTTGGTGAAAATAAATCGCGCTTATAAGTCTAATTATATTTCTTACATCCTAATCCTTTTTTAAAATTTGATAATTATTATAATATAAATAGGAAGAGCCGCCTAAAGTAAATATAGTTCCTAAATTGAATTTTTTTGAGTCTTCAATTGAAGCGGCTATTATAGCTATAATAAGATTTAATTATAGTTTTGATTTTTGGATTGAAAGCTGATTTTGGTTGCAGTTTGCTATCGATCTTGACATAAAAAGTCTGTTCAAGATTAAGTCTCATTGGAGTAATGAAAGTGAACTGCTCAAAATAGAAATTTGTTGAATGGAGACGAAAAGAAGATAATTTCAAATTTATTCTTCTTCCTTTCGACGATGTAGAGCCTTGCTCTAAACTTATTGTTTTGGCCTCAGTTTAGTTTTGTTTTTGTTAAATTTTTGTTGTTTGTTTGTGGCACACGCCGAAATGACAATGTCTTATATAAATAATGAAACCTAAATAATTCCTAGTTTTGCTATAAGAGAGAAATTAACACTTGAAAATGCGCGATCACGCGGGTTTTTTAGTTCCATTTAAATTTATCACCTTCATAAAAATGATTTTTCGACACAGTAAAGTGAATACCAAATCATGCTTTCGTTTTGGTATAACTTTTCTGCTCAATCGTGATAAATGAAACCTTAATGATGCCTTGTTTTGTTATCTTGGAAAAAACAAAACCAAATAGTGCTTTCATTTTGGTATCAATGCCCCATTCAGGTATTGATTTGGCATCATATTTCAACATATTGATGCTTCAATGAAACTTAATTTTGCCATCAGAAAAAATATGATACTCAATTATGCTATCATTTTGGCATTGATAGCTTATTTTGGTTACTGTTTGCTATCGATTCAGGCATCAAAGTCTGCTCGGGACCACTTTCATGCAGTCCTTCCTACTTGTGCGGCACAGAAATCTCCACGCCAAAGTAACGAAAGAACCGATTCTCTGCAGCATCCGTCCTCGTCGTCGTCTGTTGTGGCACCAGCACATGGCAGCATTTAGGTGGGCTTTATGGGAAAAGCTACATTTATTATGTGGATCATAATCGTAAAACTGTTTTCCTAACGACATATTTTTATTCGGTATGTGACCATACACAGGGGCCATACTACACAACTGGAGCATCGTCCGGGGCCAGGAATGAGCATAAAGAAAAAGAAAGAACAGAAAAACGATGAAGCTATGAACTGCGGGATGTCACCAGAAATTGTACGGTGTGTGAAGTCTCGGAAAATCATCTTTTCCTTATACAACGTAGAGCTAGAAAGACACTTTGCGCTAGCAGTGATTGGGCTCTCGGCTTCGGATAAGCATCGTTGAAACTGTTCCAAGAGGAACTAATGCAAACAAGTAGGTAGGAGAAGAAAAAAAGAAGCGAGCGACAGTCAACATATGTTTTTGTCTATGGGTTTTCACGTGTCAGTTGACACCCCACAAAAGATGAGGTGAACATTCATAATTGTGACCATCAACATAATGAGCAGTTGAGAGAAGGAGTCTACGAGGAACGGAGCGCTAATGCAATCAACATAACTAACATTAGGACCATTATCGTAAAAGAAACTATGAGTCGAGGAAATACGCAGAACGATAGAGAACTACAGATGTAATTTTTTTCTTTGCATTTTACAGGATTTAGTTAATGTTCTTACAAAGTCATTAATATCTAGAAAACCCTTAATCTCCAATTATTACACCGTATCGAATTAACTTTTCCGAATGCCTACAAATATGATTGATCTAAATCAGTACTTTCAATAAAAGAAAATGTTTCAACCTTATGAAACTTGCACTTATTAACACGCAAAACGTTAAAGAATATCAAAAATTCATTAACAAAGTATGTGAAGTATTTTAGAAAATATCTCAAATTTTGTAATTTTGCTCTGAAGAAATTTAAAATTAGAAATAATCTGATAGAGGAGTGGCATGCTATATTAGACTGAGTCGATTTGGGGTCATTTTGGAATTTTCAAACCCTGGGATCTTAAAAGCTTCGTCTTGGTCCAAAACTCATCCATGATTTTTTGCAAAATTTTTAAGTAACGTTTACATGAGTAAATTTGAACTTTTAGGTTTGTATGGGAAAATACTGAAAAATCAACATCATTTTTGTGTCTGTGGAACCGAGCCAGCTGATGGCTTTTGTGCAAATTTATAAAATTCCTAGAGGAAATTTCCCGCTGAACAACTTTGTCGAAGACCTAAACTTCGTATCTTATAAGGAAAAAAAGTTATTAGCTGTTTAACAGGGGTATGTCTTTTTGCACTGATAAACAATAAATTCAATTGACATCCCTGCAGGGTGCCTAGCGAGGTATTGCGTGACTACTTTCCATGCAACACTTCGCTAGGCTCAAGCAGTGATGTCAATTGAATTTATTGTAAATCGATGCCAAAAGACATACCCATGTTAAACAGCTAATAACTTTCTTTCCTAATAAGATGCGAAGTTACGGTCTTCGACAAAGTTGTTCAGCGGAAAATTTTCTTTAGGAATTTTATAAATTGGCACAAAAGCCATCAGCTGGCTCGGTTCCACAGACGAAACAAAAATGATGTTGATTTTTCAGTATTTTCCCATACAAACCTAAAAGTTCAAATTTACTCATGTAAACGTTACTTAAAAATTTTGCAAAAAATGATGGATGAGTTTTGGACCAAGACGAAGCTTTAAGACCCCAGGGTTTGAGAAATTCCAAAATGACCCCAAATCGACTCAGTCTAATGCTATTTGCGCTTATAAAACAGAATGCAGTTGTTATTGAATATATTAACAGTTATGTGTGAAAAAAATTAATACACATGAGCAGACATCTGTATTCAATACATTGGAGTAATTTTTATGTTGAAATTTCCTGTAATTTTCGAAAAAACGAATTAACTGTTAAAGTTGTCTGAATTGCCGAACCTCAAATAAAAATAACTGTTTTTGGCCATATTTTCATTAAATTTAATTGAAAACTCAAGAAACTGTTACATTTGATGCGACAAAGCTTTGTAAAAATCTATGTTTTTTTTTAATGTTATAGAATAAAACAAAAGTTAGAGTTGCCATGTTTTTAAAAAAGTTGATCCATTTCAAAAACTTTATCAAATGTGTTTTGAGATCTTCAAGTCTCTTTTAAGGTGTTGATTAGAGCTTAGAGTAGGGTTACCATATCCTTCAACGCCAAAAAGAGTACGTTGAAATCATAATTCAAAATATTTAGGAGAAACGGGAGAAACCAGGAAATTTAAGGCCATTCATAAAGTGACAATTAGTTCCTAGCTATGCGACTTACCTGGCAATTATGACTTTTCAAAAAATACTTTTAAAAATTGAAAGTTATCGTCTTTAGTTTTTGTTCATTTTCTTGCAGATTTTTAGTGAAAAGTCAAAGGTTTGTTGGATTATTCGAAGAGATAGAGATCAGAACATCGCAAACATGAGAAAATGATGCATTTCAGAAATAGTTCAAATTGCTGTTGTGCTCTTTTTCAAGTGTTTGGGCGTTAATTGCATATTCAAAGGCGCTGATTGCCTGCACAGTTTATTTAGACGCCTGGGAGAACTTTTCTCAAAAGCGGTTTTAAAACTTTCGAAGTTGTTGTATTTTACTAGTTGAAAAGTACTGCTGATGAAATAAAAAACTTGTTTTTAACGAAAATTTTATTTTTAATCGATTTGTGATGCTTTCTATTTAAATTCATCGTTTGGAAAACTCAACAAAGTAGAGAAACCTGGAGTACCGTCCCATGAATGCAGAAAGTGTGCATTTCTTTCGGACTTCTTGTACACAAACACAAACACAAACACAAACTTAAGAACTGGAAGAAATATGTTCGTTTCTCTGATAAAATGTCATTCAATGAAAAAAAAGAGTACAAACCGCAAGATTTAATAAAAAGAAGAGTACGCTCATTTCTCGATCAAAAAAGAGTACATGTACTCTTAAAAGAGTACGTATGGTAACCCTAGCTTAGAGCTTAGTTTCGAAAACTGAGAAAACCCGGAAGGTCGATTGTGAACAGAATGTCTGCAAGAAAAAACATAGGAATCCTGTTAACTACTGAAATTTTTGGTTACCTGTGGTATTAACATCACAACCTCCGGAAGTTTCGGGTGAGATCAATCCATTTTTGTTTTTCATTATGATTTCAACTTTACAAACTGAACATTATCAAATCCAACATAACCATATGAAGCGTTTGCTAGGGAACTCCGCGCTTTATTCTTCCCTTCTTCCTGTATCTTTTGCGTTTTACATCTCATGGTTGGCCTGGCCGGAGTAGTATCTGCAATGCATGTTCTATGTATCAGATACTATGTTGGAAAGAAAAATGAAGAACGCATGTTTTTCATTTTCCAGGATGCATACAAGTATTGGCCATGTTGGTGTTAGAAGTAGAAGAAGAAAAAGAAGAAAGAAATTTAAAATAAGAAAAATATTTTTTTTTAATTGTGCGATTTTTTTTTAAATCGGTTATCGAATTTTGAATACGGCGAATGCGTCAACATCATTGTTACAAGAAAAACGCGTTCAAAGTTCGACAGCTCCATAAGCTCCCAGCAAGTTTATTTTTTCTTTATTTCTCGAGAACCAAATGCATCGTTAATGGGTGTTGGCAATGCCCTTCAATTAACGTTGTACACTCAAAATGTAGATCTCCGAACGTACTTTATCACCCAACTAATACCTCCATTTGTTTACATTTGGCGCATTCGCCCTATTCAAAATTCACTACCGATTGTATTTTCAATCGAAGTTGTAAAGAAAAATATAATTAAAAAACAAAAATCGATGAACCATTTTTTCATGCAAAATGACTTAAAAATGTATAAACGATAGAAATCTGATGTTTAGGATTTTTGCGTTTTCTAAAAAATCTGTGGCTTTGAATGGAATGCTTATGAATTCTAATTTTATAGTCCCCACAAGTGCACAGCAAACCACATGTAAATGCAAATGTAAGTATAAACATTTAAACTGAATTTTCCACTAAGGAGATACCTTTGTTTTTTGCTAGGCTGGTCCTTAAAATAAAAAAAAAACGTGAAAATAAAAACTAAAGGCATTCCAGTCATTAACGAAACTAGTCATTTTCGGATTTAATGGATAGCACCATGATTTTAAACATTTTTTCATTAACACGGACTTGTTCATTGGCGGACTTGTTCTGCTTCTCGTCGCGATTAGGGGCCTTTGTACCTCGAACGTTCGAAGCCCAGCCTTAGTTTTGTCCTTCTGTAACTGGGCGATTACGACGCAGAACCTTCTTAAACGACCCTAAGGTAGTGAGTCAAGGAACTGAAGAAAGTATGGGTTTTACATGCAAAAAAAAAAACGGTTGATTCACAGGTTGTGCAAAATCTAATGGCCAGGGTTAAGGCCAAGGAGCCGGCATTTGCAAATGGACTGTAAATAAAATACGAGTAAAATGGTAAAATGAGTTTTAAAGTTATTCTTCAATTCCCGAAAATTTTTATGGCAATCGGATGAAAACTCGAATTTTGCGAATCAATTTTGTGTGGAAATTTCATCGTGGACACCCTTGAAGATAGATATGGCAAGAATCACATCAAAACAATAATGAAATGAACTAAGCTGTCAGAAATGACAAGAATTACAAAAACTGACAAACCGACATGAATAACAAAAAATGGCATCAATCAGAAAAAAATAAATGATAGATTACCGATTTTTTTTATTTATATCATAGGACATCAACATTTCAATTTTCTAAGGTGCAAAAAAAATGAGATCTGATTTTGACTAATCCGGGAAAAGTTGAATCTGAAACTGCAATCATTCCTTTGCTATCAGCTCTTGTTTTCGAGATAACTTTTCAAAATAGGTATAACTTAATTTGGGAAA